>NW_018745454.1:3101298-3394897 GCF_001683475.1 Chenopodium quinoa
TCAAAACTTGGTAAAATTTATTGATGAAGTTGCCTTCTTCTTATTGACTTATTGGACTAGGGTGTAATTCTGTTAAATTGAGTTAAGCCTGCGTCGAAGAATCCAATTGTGTGAGATGTATGCAGTTAGATTGTCTCCAATGTTTGATATTGAATTGTGTAATTTATATTAGCATATGAGAGGCAGATTATTGGGCTCTTGAGCAACAAACACTAAATCACTAGATGTTGCTGTAAATTTTATGCTTCAAATGTTTGATTAAGCTCAGAGTAGTGTTAATGAAATTACTAAGCCTTTATGAACTGCAATTTGAAAAAGCCTTTATGAACTGCAATCTGAAAATGTGAATTGGTATGTGTGAGGAGCACACTTTTGGACTAACTTAACAAAACTAGGACACAAATTGCGTTCCCATACCCATTTTGTTAGGCCTGTACAAAACTATCCGAAAATCCGATCCGCAACCGATCCGAATTTTTGGATATCCGATCCGAGTCTTCATTTCGGATCGGATATCCGATCCGAAAAAACGGATATCGGATGCGGATTTGGATATTAATTTTTAGAATCTCGGATATCCGATATCCGAAAGATATCCGAAATATAAAACCTAAAATAATATAATTTTTACATTGTTCATATAAAACTAACCCTGTATTATTAACTAATTGTAATATTCTTAATATATTTGATGATAATATTAATTGCAAAAGGACTACTATTTTTGTTAAAATATTTTGTACAACTTAGCGATAAAAAAACTGTAAAATTAATGAAATTTAGAAAGTAATCATAACAATTTTACTTAATATTGGATAATGGATATCCGAAGCATCCGATCCGAAAATTTTGGATATCCGAATATCGGATATCCGAATTTTTTTGAAATCGGATTTGGATATCAATTTTTGATATCCGAGTCTTCGGATATCCGATCCGAAATCACATTTCGGATCGGATATCCGATCCGTGAACAGGCCTACATTTTGTACCACAATTTAGGTAACACAATAACACGAGGTCAGAATTTATTAATGTAAACAATCATCATTCCCTTATAGGCAGTAATCATTCATCAATGCATTATCTTCGATGGAGAACTGTGGCTGAATGGCTTTATAGACGTGATAACTGATCAAAGCATCATTAGTTGTTAGTATTTTGTTACACACATACACATCCAATATATGATGGTAATTTAGTTGAAATTCTTCTTAGTGTTCCATGTCATTAAGAAAATTTCTCGATGAAGAGAATACTTCCGATAAATACAAATTCTGAATGTGACATATATTAAAGTTTGTAACTCGCAATCCATATCTTAACCGTTCTGTTTTACATAATCCGCATTGACTGTGTTCTTAAAAGTAACTATCTTTTATTTGTTCATTAATATAACTGCTAATGCTGGTTTGCAGTGACCATGTCGTCCAGAAACAATACTCTTCGCTCCTGTCCTTTACAGTAACAGACATTAACAGTACAGTCATGAAATTAATGGAACTGGGAGCAGAGCTAGATGGCCCAATCAAACATGAAATCCATGGAAAGGTTAGTACATATTTCCTTAGAACCATTGCTCTTTCTGGCTTTCTGATTATACGATTACTCGTTTAATATTTGATTTCTGTGCGCTAAATGCTACATCAACCAAATATCACACTACTGGAATATTTAGTTCTATTTTCTGTCAGATGTGTGATGATTTGCTGTAGATATCAGCTTGTTGCGACACTAACTGACCAAGAACTGCCTGCACTACTATGTTACTCTGATTCCTCTACCTCATGTAATCATGTCGAATTCTCAAAATTGAGTTTTGACATGGATATTGTCACGTAACTCTCATGTTACCCTTTATTGTTAGACTAAAATCATAGGATATTTTATAAAATTACAAAGCCTTATACTTGGATACGTACCAGTGTCTAGCAACAATAGTTGAGGAGTCCAAGAGTAACATACGCGTGTTAGCTAGAACTTGATACTGATTAAATGTTTTTAATAATTTACTTTTTATTCTCTTCTTTACCAGCATAATGCCATGGATTATGGGCTTCAGTTGCTTCATCATGCAAATCCCTAACTGCTAAAATCCAGAAAAGATATATGTTTCTATTGTTGGCTGTACTGTGTGCTTGTCACGGCAATTAATTTATCCTCATTTATCTTCAACATGTTTTGTTTTCTTTATCTGATGCCTCATGCAGATCGCAGCATTACGTTGTCTTGATGGCCACATGGTGGGACTTCATGAACCTGCATGAGATCAAGCAAAACTCAGTTAACTTCATTTTCACATTCTTTTCAAGAGGCTTCATGGAGTGTTCTATGTATCAATTTGGGTATCAGACGATAAGTAATGTGCATTCTTGAGGCCGTGCGTGTGCATCATGTCGAAAGAACTCAAGAGGAATAACATGGTACCTTAATCAATTCTCACTACATTCCACCCATGCTCAGGCACGCAGCATTAGTGTTCAGAATGGATACATCTTTTGTTTATAACGGTGTGCAGGATACTGTTTCAAATTCGATTATTGTATTGAGACAGTGCTAACAATATGTGAAATTACAGTACTTGTTATGAACAATAACTATCTCTCTGTTGCTGTTAAAATCAATTTATGTATCTGTGGAAAAAAAAAATATATCAATTTATGTATGATCTTGAAACATGACATTCTTTTAATTTTCCGAAGTACAGCTGCTAATTTCTCTTTCAATCCAGCTACATGTTAACAGAGTATCATTTTTTTCTTCTTCTTTTGCCCAAAAATCAGTTCTTTAATATGTCAGGCAGTCAGGGTAATGCCAAATTGCCAAGGAGGATGATCAGCGCTATTTCATCACTCAATAGACAATACTGTGTGAGATGTGCAACAATCCCCCCTTGATTTTGTAACAAGCCATCCGTCGATAAATAAAAACCACCTCTCCTGTCTCAACAATATATCAAACCACCCTTATACGAGTAATACCTACTAGTTGTATTAAACTGTTGTACTGAAGTATACGTTTAAGATCATTTATCACCCGGGATTTCCTATCGTAGTAATAACTACAGAGGATTCTTTTTTCGTCTACCAAACCATATCTCAAAGTGATACATAGCACTTCATGCAAATCTTCATAAATTAGGAGTATATATACGTACATTTGATACATGGTACATCTTGATTAAGAGAAATAAAGATTCAAAATGAAAACTTCACATGTATATGTATTTATCGTATGATTCTTCTACGAGCGTGTTCGGCGCTAGCTTTTGAGTAGCTTTTTAGGTAGCTTTTAGTGGTTTGACCAAGTCAAATCACTACTTGACAAAAAATGTGAGTGTTTGGCAAAGTAGTGATTAAGGTAACTTTTAGTGGTGGGGGTAGCTTTTATGAAAAGTTAGAAAGATTAGCTTTTGAACTTAGAGGTAGTTTTTGAGGTAGCTGTTGAAAATTTAATCTATAGTTTTAAAAATAAAATATTGATTTTTATATGTAATAGCTAGTCAACCGCTATTTTATCGAACCCTCATATCTAAATTATTTATCTTCACAGCTTACAGCTACATACACAACTCACAGCTATCTCCACAATTACAGCTACCTTCACAGCTATATTTGGAGATGGAATGATGGTTTGTATATATAAGAGATCTCTTCCTCCAAAACTAAAAAGTGAATGGAGGTAACATGCTACAGCTGATAGTTCATGAATAACCATTGAAGGTGCACATAAGTGTGCAACCATTAGAGGGTGGGTATGAACTAGGAGCTGAGGTTTACCTTCATCTTTTT
The DNA here is from genome assembly GCF_001683475.1 of Chenopodium quinoa. Taxonomy (NCBI): domain Eukaryota; kingdom Viridiplantae; phylum Streptophyta; class Magnoliopsida; order Caryophyllales; family Amaranthaceae; genus Chenopodium; species Chenopodium quinoa. Next base: position 3,105,090 of record NW_018745454.1, read on the forward strand.
TGTTCTTGGAGTGAAGGGACCTCTTGTTTTCTTCAATCATTATTTTTTTTTTTTTTCGCTAACAACTTCTAATCATTGTTGCGAAAATTTACCATCTATTTTTTTTCCAGATTTCACTTGTGATGGAGACAAGATCTTTTATTCACATATATCTATGAAGTAACACTCGATTATATTTTAAAACAGAGGGAGTAGTTTTTGTTCAAACATTTCTTTATTCTATCAAATTGAAATTTCTATGCTGTTGTGTTTTCTAAATTGATGCTCTTAAAAAGAAGACAACTAAAGTATAGAACACTTAGAAAGTATCAAAATACTGTTAAAAGCATTACACAAATAGATTCAAATGAAATCCAACCGTTGGGAGGGTGGAGTGGGAGACTACATGTATGATTTCTATGTTTGGCATGTGTCTCATTCGTGACATTACTACTTGCGGAGTTGTCCATTTTGAATGAAATTCTATCGTATGAACTTTGTTGAACTTATAACAAAACAGTGAAAATAGGTTATTATTAGGAAAATTTAACATTTGTTACCGGCAAAAGAACCATGTATTACATTTGCTACCTATTTAATATTTTATTTTATCTTACTACCACCTAAATCTCAAAAATATATATTTCACTGTCAAATGATGGTTTCCGTCAATGTTGCTGTTAGTGGGGTCATAGCCACCATCCAACCGCCTTCACTGCAGTGCCAGCCACCCTCCTTCCCTTCCAGCCCCCTTCCAACCACCCTCACTGCCAGCCCCCCCTCCCCTCTTCTCGCTTCGGCCGCCGGCACCCAAACCCCACATTCACACACCAACCACAACACCACCAACTCCACCTTCACCCCTCAACACACCAAGCATTCACAAACCACCTGCACAAACACTAATAATAATCAGCAACCACCGCAGTGCGCAACCACAAAGCCAGCCACCACAGTGGCGCAACCACAAAGCCGCTAGCATGCCACCAACAGCACCTTAAAATTGCATCCACCAATTTGCAGACCCTCGCAACAACCTGCAATAAATCAGCCCAGCCACCACTACTTCCAGCAGCAACGAACAACAACCGTCACAACCCACCTTAGGCTATCGCGCGCAGCAACCAGCACCACCATCAATTCATCTACTCGCCACACACAATCAATCACTGCCCGCAACACCACCAACGCCACCAATTTTGCACGAAAACCTAGTGCATTGAAAAGCCCCAATTTCAAAGGGTAAGAATTGGTAGGGCGGCCAAGCATAGAGGGAAAGGGGATGGGGAGGGGTCACCGACGTCGGGAGATTATTAGGGCGCCGGAAGCCGGAACGGGGGGGTGGTTGAGGGGTGGCTGACGGGAAGTTGAGTGGCTGGGGTTTTTTTTTTTTTTTAAAAAAAAAGTTTTTAATATTTTTTTAAATAAATAAAATCATTATTTAATGAAAAATGGACCTCACTTAACAGAATCCTAACAGATAACAGAATCCTAACAGATTCTGTTAAGTGGTAGCAAAAGCTATTTGTTGTAACTTTTGGTGGTAGCAAAATAAAATAAAATATTAAACAGGTAGCAAATGTAACATACGGTTCTTTCGCTGGTAGCAAATGTCAAATTTTCCTTTTTATTATGGAATGTTGAAAAATAAAAATACTGCTCTATAATATTTATAAACCATTTATCTATTTTTATTAATTTTAATGAACGCTTGATTGTACTTTATATATGAATCATATATGAATGGTCAAATTATGGTATTAACAAACATGTCAATTTTAGGAGTGTCATTTATTTTAAAACGGGAGATTATGTTTTTTTATTTGGTTGGAAAAAGCATGTACTAATTGAACAACTCCATGAGTTACAAATAACGAGAACATCTAGATGGTAGATATTTTGATGATGACAACAGATCGCCCATCACTTTCCCTCTTCACCACTTTTATTTACTTTCGACAATGTCACTATTTTTCCTTGTTTATTTCTCGTTTGGAGCTTTCTCTTCATTTGCATCAAACAAGAAAAAAAAAATACTACGAAGTGTTCTTTATCCATCATTGCTTCACTCAACTCTCAAATCTCTTCTGCCTTCTCCTTTTTGTTAGTGTTTTAGTTCTGATTTTTGCATTAGATTACGAGTAACACATTATTTGACCAATATTGTGTTTTATACGGAGTAGTATAAAAAAATGAAAAATGCTATATATAGGCCTAGGGGTGTGTATATATATGCGGTAAACTGGTAATCGTCTTAATATTAAATTTTTATTTTTTTTATTGATAATATAAATATTGTTGATCAAAATTATTACTCCGTATTAATTAGTGAAAACACTTGTGTAAATTAAAGGGAGTATTTTTAATTTAATTTGTCAAGTAAAAATGGAGGCCGAGTAAAAGCTAAATTGAAATAACTCCGTAATAATACTTGTAATTAATAAGGAGTAAATTGAAAGGTATTAATATTCATTTTTTTATACCTTGTATAACCTACCTTCAATTAAATAATGGGTTTTGTTATACATAGCCCTAAGGGCTATGCATAAAAAACAACAATTTCATGTTATTAATACCCTTTTCTGGTTTCAATGAAATCTAATTTATTAAATATTAATGACAGCTTATAATTCTCTTATATTTTCTAGAAAACAAAGAATGTAATGATAAATAAATTAACCCAAATTAAATATATAATTAATTCTTTTTTAATTAGCATTACAATTTCAATTATAAATCCCAATGAATGATACCCATATGAATTTGGGATAACAAGTGGTGGACGAGATGGAGTTTGTTTCTGCTAAAATTAAAAGACACCAACATGATTACATACATGATAGAGATATTGGGATGATATTTTTTGGGTTTATTAATTTGGGTTGATTTTTTCTTTGGGTTTATTGGTACTGTAATGTATATGCAGATGTTAATTAGCTCTAGATGCACAGCTTTTGTTTGAGATGTTCTAATTTATATATGTTGTAGTTATGTTTTGTTTGTAAAACGCTAATTAATATGTAGTTCATTTTTGTTTTTAGATAGATTGTAATTACCTGTTCTTTTTTACATACTCGTAATTTTTGTAGACATACTCAGTACGAGTAATTTTTTTCTTTACTGTACTATGACAGATTGGCAGTTGATCTAATCGGAAATTAATTACTGTAGAAAAGATGTGTATAAAATTTTGGACTACATAAAGATGGGGCTTGAAAATGAGGAATAAAGATTTCTATGTACTACTTATAAGTGAGAAAAAACGATTCGCAGGAAAGTTAATTGTGGGTTTTATCATTTTTTCCCCCTTTGAATATGATGTTAGTTAGTTTTTTTTTTTTTTTTTTTTTTTTGAAAAATATGATGTTAGTTCTACTATGTAACAAAAAGTAATTTTAATATCCTTAAAAAAATAAAAAATAGTTATAATGGGCTAATAAATGTAGTTATATTTCATTGAAACAAGGAAAAAGGCATTAATAACATGAAATTGTTGTTTTTTATGCATAGCCCTAAGGGCTATGTATAACAAAACCTTAAATAATATACCTTATTTAATTTACGAGTTGTATAATAACCAAATTTATGTACGGAGTAATTGAAACTTTGGACCAGTAATTTTAATCAACGTTAGATTCGCTTCCGATCCGATGATAAGAATAATAATATTTTTTTAGGAAACAATCACGACCAAGTAATGAAATACGAAATATGTATAATAACCAAATTTATGTACAGAGTAATTGAAATTTTGGACCAGTAATTTTAATCAATCGATTTAATGTATGTAAAGCGTTAGATTCGCTTCCGATCCGATGATAAGAATAATAATATTTTTTTAGGAAACAATCACGACCAAGTAATGAAATACGGAATATTATTTATAATAGTCATAACGTATACAGTACACATATATATACTCTGTAAATACTTGTCTTATGTAAAATATTTTATGCATCACACGAGTGTAAATTAATTTAAGGCTTGTTCTCTTCCGTTGAAATTCAGTTCAGTTCAGTTCAGTTCAGCTCTTAATTTACGTCTAATGATAATGTTAATGATATAAAGCCAAATTTCATTCTTTTAAACTCTTATTACAACGACAACAACAACAACAACATCAACAACAACAACAACAACAACAACAACAACAACAACAACAACAACAACAACAACAACAACAACAACAACAACAATAATAATAATAATATTAACAATAATAATAATAATAACAATAATAATAATAATAATAATAATCAATAAATAATAATAATAATAATAATCATCAATAATTAATAATAATAATAATAATAATAATATGTACATTTGTATATACACATATGTATAGTAATAAATAATCAAAGATCACTAATCCGTAGTTAAAAATCACTAATTAATAAGTTCAGTTCAATTCAGTTCAGCTGAGTTCAGTCAATCGGAACAGGGCCTAAATTAGTACAAATCTATGACTCCTATATATATCTATATAATTTTTAAAAAATTGAAAAATATTTCATCCTTCTATTACTCCATCATATCACATCCAATATTTTTGATAAGTATACTTCCTAATGGTTCATTGCATCAAAGGAGTATTTTATATCTCACAAATAATACCCCTTTGTTACAATTAACCATTAACGGAGGAAGTATATATTTTCATTATGACACTTTACATAATTTTATTATTCTCTTTCCACATCCATCTTATTAATTTGCCGTAATTAATATAATATCTTATTGATTTTCCACAATTAATAAAATTACTTTAAATGGTCGTGCCAAGCTTAAATTAGGTATGAAAAATTGAAAATAAAGAGACAAGGAGTAAAAAAAAGGAACAAAGAAAGTAACGTTTAAACTAATCAAGCCCACCTAATTATTCGACCATTTGTCTTCTCTTACACACATTAGCAAAGGGTGGCTAGGGTTTTCTTCACTCACTAATCTCTTCCTCTCTATATAAACCCACCACTTCCTACTCATTTTTTTTATAACATCATCATTTTAACTTTATATTGTTCTTAATAAAAAATAATATATATACTCTCTCAATCTCTTAAAAGTCGTATGTATTTGAGGGAATACTAGGTAAGATAAGAATGGTAGATGGGAGCTCCTTTCGGTCCAAAAACAGGAAAGAAAGAGAAAGGTGGAAACATCTGCTAGTTCATGGATAACCTATGGAGTTGATTACACTTGACTACTTGGGTCAACTCCATTGGCTTTGCATGACCTTGGAGATGTTCTTTTGCCTTCTCCTTTTCTTATTTGGATTGAAGGGAGCTCCTTTATCCTTTTTTCTATCAACTTTTATAAAAAAAAAACAAAACAATTCTATGATATATATATATTTTTTAATTAATTTCTTACAAGGTTATTGGCTTAATTTTTACAATATAATGTATGAAATGAAAATAAATAATGGATCTCATCTAGAAAATATTTTATAAATTATTTCATCATTATTGGTTTTTATACATATAATTGAATGATTTTAAATTTATTGGTTAATTGATATTTTTGTGTAGATTTTTCTACTTTTTGTGATTTAATTTCAGGTTTTGGAAGGTATTACGTATGTTCAAGCTTGTGGATTCGCGAATGAAGAGCTTGAAGACAATCTAGTTTTCTCTTTGATTTTTTAATTATCGTCAATTGTAGATGGAATAATGTGTATTTGTCAATAAAATGAATGAATTGAACGGTTCATTATATTAATTATTTGTGATTTTAGTATTCAATTATCAATTATATCTTCCATTTTAAAACATTTTTTTAATAATCCTTGTATTTTTATTTCATATTTAATGTATTTACACAAGTAAATATTGAACCATTTTGACTAATTAATTGTATTATGCCCTCAATGTTTAGTAAGCTTGAACATTTTTGTGTTCTCAAATCTCAATAATAAAACGTAATTATTATGGATTAATGGAATCTTTTCAATTGAAGTTATAGAAAAAATAATTATTGATAATATTATGAATTAATGGGATCTTTTCAATTGAAAATGAAAGGGATTAAATGAGATAATAGTTGTAGATGGATAGTAGATGTCAGAAGGGGTAATGAAAAATACGGAATATTTTGGGGGAATAAAATCCAGATTTCAAGGCCTAATTCAGACAGGAGGAGAATCTAGGATGCTTTGGATAGAATGATTTCGATACTAGACAATCTTTGTATGTATGTTAACTTGGCCTGGTTAATCTTTATGTTCATAATTAGAGGGCAAATCAGTGAATTCACATGTTGATAGCATAATACTCCGTATGAAGTATGTACTCCATCCATCTCTATTATTTTTCCCATTTAACTTTTTAAAATGATTTTATCTCTATTTTAATACGTGTAAATTAGATACAGAATAAAAAAATAAAATATTCCGTATTAAATACAGTATATATTCATCACTTTTAATTGGAATTTGGTTGTTTCTTACTCCGTACTCCATACTATAAATTGTTGAAAATTCCAATACACCGTAAATCTATCTTCAATGTTTTGAATGTGGTTTATAATGGAAAATAATAATTTTTAAAAGTATGCTATATAAAAATTGTAGGAGTATATTTTTTTATATTGTGTTTGAGATTACTTACAATTTTTGAGCTAGTAGTCGTCTTAGATTTTCTTGTGAGGAGTATGCACCCAAGAACATGTAATTGTGAATATTTTAGCTTGCATGGGGGAGTAAATTTCCAACCAATCACGTCTAATTGTATAATATACGTAGTATATTTAACTTTTAAATTTGAGCATGATGCACCTTTCTTTTGCTGGCTTGGACCAACATAGTCTCCCTAGATAAAATGCTTTGATCAGCAATAATAAGGTGGTCTAAATTGCATTTAAGGTGATTTGAAATCGAGTCGGGAACAATTTGAGTTGAATTTAAGTCGGGTCAATAACAAGTCGTGTTAATTTCGAGTCGGATTAGTAACAGATCGGGTTGAATTTTTGGGTCGGGTAAGTAATAGATCTGGTAAAATTCGGGTTGGGTCAATAACAAGTCGAGGTTGAATTTGGGTCAGGTCAATAACAAGTCGGGTTGATTTTAGGTCGGAATTGAAATAGGTTGGGTTAAATTCGGATCGGGTTAGGAACGGGTTGGGTTGAATTCAGGTCGGGTTAGTAATTTTAGGTCGGGATTGTAACAAGTTGGGTTAAATTCGGATCGGGTTAGGAACGGGTTAGGTTGAATTCAGGTCGGGTTAGTAACAAGTCAGGTTAATTCGGGTTTTGACGAGTTCAAACAGGTTAGGGTCAATTTCGTTTCAAGTCGGGTTTGGTGCAAGTTAATTAAATTGGCCGTTGTAAACCGGTAAATTGGTGCTAGTTGTAAACCGCTAAATTGGCAGTGTAACAGCAAATTGGATGGTTCCACACACCCAGTCGGACTTCCGTAGGGTATTAAGGACCATGGTAAACATTTCGCTAATTTTTATTTTCGGGCAAAAAAAAAAAGTAAAAAAATTCCAAACATGAAGGCTAATTATCCACGTTTTTTGAGAAATTTTGAAGGTTTCGGGGACCGGTGTCAAAAAAGTCTTGAAATTCTATGGCATACATCTCGACGTCATATAATGTCATTTGGAAACATATATGATCATTATTTGTTTTCATAAATGTTCGCGGTAGGCTTGAATTAATGAAATCGGTGCAAGTTGTAAACCGGTAAATTGGCCGTTAAAAGGCTAGGATAGTTCCACCCACCCAATTGGACTCACGGAGGGTATTAGGGATCGTGGTAAACATTTCGGCAATTTTAATACTGGGCGAAAAAAAAGTAAAAAAAAAATCCAAAATTGAAGGCTAATTAAAATCCTCGATTTTTTGAGAAATTTAGGAGGTTTTGGAGCCCGGTGTCTAAAAGTCTTGAAATTATATGGGGTACATCTCAGGGTCATATAATACCGTTTGGAACCATATATGATCATTATTTGTTGTCATAAATGTTCGTGGTAGGCTTGAATTAATGAAATAGGTGCAAGTTATAAACCGGTAAATTGGACGTGTAAAGGCAAATTGGATGGTTCAACCCACCTAATTGGACTCACGGAGGGTATTAGGGACCATGGTAAACATTTCGGCAATTTTTATTTCCGAGTGAAAAAAGTCGAAAAATATCCATGTTTTTTGAAAATTTTTGGAGGTTTTGGGGCCCAGTGTAGAAAAGTCTTGATATTTTAGGAGATACTTCTTGGGGTCATATAATACCGTTTAGAACCATATAAGATCATTATATGTTGTCATAAATGTTCGTAGTATGCTTGAGTTGATGAAATCCATGCAAGTTGTAAACCGGCAAATTGGTCGTTTAAAGGCAAATTAGATAGTTCCACCAACCCAATTGGACTCCCGGAGGTTATAAGGGACCATGTAAAACATTTCGACAATTTTTATTTCCAGGTGAAAAAAGTTAAAAAAATTCCAAAATTGAAGACTAATATCCACTCTTTTTGAGAAATTTTGGAGGTTCCGGGGGCCCGATGTCGAAAAATCTTGAAATTCTAGGGGATATATCTTGGGGTTATATAATGTCATTTGGAACCATATATGATCATTATTTGTTATCATAAATGTTCGTGGTAGGCTTAGGTTAATGAAATCGGTGCAAGTTGTAAACAGGTAAATTAGTCGTTTAAAGGCAAATTGGATGGTTCCATCCACCCAAATGGACTTCCGGAGGCTATTAGGGACCACAGTAAACATTTCAAAATTGAAGGTTAATATCCATTTTTTTTAGAAATTTTGGAGGATTCGGGGTCCGGTGTCGAAAAGTCTTGAAATTTTAGGGGATACGTCTCGAGGACATGTAATGTCGTTGGGAATGAACCAATGATCATAATATGTTGTCATAGATCTTCGTAGTATGCTTGAGTTAATGAAATCGGAGCAAGTTGTAAACCGGTAAATTGGCCGTTTAAAGGTTAATCGGATGGTTCCACCGACCCAAATGGACTTCCGGAGGTTATTAGGGACCACGGTAACATTTCATTAAATTTTATTTCTGGGCGAAAAAAGTCAAAAAATTCCAAAATTTAAGACATTATCCACGCTTTTTTAGAAATTTTGGAGGTTTCGGGGCCCAGTGTCGAAAAGTCTTAAAATTCTAAAGGATACATCTCGGGATCATATAATACCGTTTGGAACTGTATATGATCATTATTTGTTGTCATAAATGTTGGTGGTAGGCTTGAGTTACAGAAATTGGTGCAAGTTGTAAACCGGTAAATTGGTCTTTTAAATGCAAATTGGATGGTCTCACCCACCCAATGGGACTTCTGGACAGTATTACGGATCATGGTAAACATTTCTGTAATTTTTATTTTCGGGCGAAAAAAACTCAAAAACTTCAAAATTGAATGCTAATATCCACGTTTTTTGAGAAATTTTGGAAGATTCAAGGCCCGGTTTCGAAAAGTCTTGAAATTCCAGGAAATACATCTCGGAGTCATATAATGCCGTTTGGAACCATTTATGATCATTACATGTTGTCATAAATGTTCGTAGTAGGCATGATTTAATGAAATCGGTGTAAGTTGTAAACCGATAAATTGACCGTTTAAAAACAAATTGGATAGTTCAACCCGCCCAGTTGGAATCCCGGAGGGTATTAGGGAACATTGAAAAAAATTTGGCAATTTTTATTTACGGGCAAAAAAATGTCAAAAAAATTCCAAAATTGAATGCATATATCCTCGCTTTTTGAAATTTTAGTGAATACATCTCGAGGTCATATAATGTCATTTGGAAAAATATATGGTCATTATTTGTTGTCATAAATGTTTGTGGTAAGCTTAAGTTAATAAAATCGGTGCAAGTTTTAAAATGGTAAATTGGTCGTTTAAAGGCAAATTGGATGGTTCTACGACTTCTACCCACCTAATTGGACACCCGTAGGATACTAGGGACCGTGGTAAACATTTCGACAATTTTTATTTTCAAGCAAAAAAAAGTCAAAAAATTCTAAAATTGCACGCATATCCACGCTTTTTGAGAAATTTTATAGGTTTCGGGGTCTGGTGTCAAAAATCAATGAGATTTTAGGGAGTACATCTCGGGGTCATATAATGTCGTTTGGAACCATATATGATCATTATTTGTTGTCATAAATGTTCATGGTAGTCTTAAGTTAATGAAATCGGTGCAAGTTGTGAAAAGGTAAATTGGTCGTTTAAAGGAAAATTGGATGATTCCATCTACCCAATGGGACTCCTGGACGATATTAGGGTTCATGGGATATATTTAGGCAATTTTTATTTCCGAGCAAAAAAAAGTCAAAAATTTCAAAATTGAAGGTTAATATCCACGTTTTTTTAGAAATTTTGGAGGAGTCGGGGCCCGGTGTCGAAAAGTCCTAAAATTCTAGGGGATACATCTTAGGGTCATGTAATGCCATTTGGAACCATTATGATCATAATATGTTGTCATAAATGTTCGTAGTATCCTTGAGTTAATGAAATCCGTGCAAGTTGTAAACCGATAAATTGGCCGTTTAAAGGTTAATCGGATGGTTCCACCGACCCAAATGGACTTCCGGAGTCTATTAGAGACCATGGTAAACATTTCAGTAAATTTTATTTCTGGGCGAAAATGGTCAAAAAATTCCAAAATTTAAGACTGATATCCACGCTTTTTGAGAAATTTTGGAGGTTTCGAGGCCCGGTGTCGAAAAGTCTTGAAATTCTAAAGGATACATCTCGGGCTCATATAATACCGTTTGAAACTATATATGATCATTATTTGTTGTCATAAATGTTGGTGGTAGGCTTGAGTTAAAGAAATCGGTGCAAGTTTAAACCGGTGAATTGGTCGTTTAAATGCAAATTGGATGGTCTCACCCACCCAATGGGACTCCCGGACAGTATTACGGATCCTGGTAAACATTTCAGTAATTTTTATGTTCGTGGTAGGCTTGATTTAATGAAATCGGTGTAAGTTGTAAACTGGTAAATTGGCCGTTTAAAGGCAAATTAGATACTTCAACCCACCCAATTGGACTCCCAGTGGGTATTAGGGACCATTGTAAAAATTTCGACAATTTATATTTACGGGCTAAAAAAATTCAAAAAATTCCAAAATTGAAGGCTTATATCCACAGTTTTTGAGAAATTTTGGAGGTTTCGGGGCACGGTGTCGGAAATTCTTGATATTTTAGTGAATACATCTCATGGTCATATAATGTCGTTTGGAACCATATATGATATTATTTGTTGTCATAAATGTTCGTGGTAAGCTTAAGTTAATGAAATCGGTGCAAGTTTTAAACCGGTAAATTGGCCGTTTAAAGGTAAATTGGATGGTTCTACGACTTCTAACCACCTAATTGGACACCCGGAGGACACTAGGGACCGTGGTAAACATTTCGGCAATTTTTATTTTCAAGCGAAAAAAAGTCAAAAAATTCTAAAATTGAAGGCTAATATCCACGCTTTTTGAGAAATTTTGGGCGTTTCGGGGCCTAGTGTCAAAAAGCAATGAGATTTTAGGGATTACATATTGTGGTCATTTAATGTCGTTTTGAACCATATATTATCATTATTTGTTGTCATAAATTTTCGTGGTAGACTTGAGTTAATGAAATCGGTGCAAGGTGTAAGCCCGTAAATTGGTCGTTAAAAGGCAAATTGGATGGTTCTACCCACCTAATTGGATTCCCGGAGGGTATTCGGGACTATGGTAAACATTTTGGCAATTTCCACGCGAAAAAAAAGTCAAAAAATTCCAAAATTAAAGACTAATATCCACGCTTTTTGAGAAATTTTGGAGGTTTCGAGGCCCGGTATTGAAAAGCCTTAAAAATTTAAGGGATACATCTTGAGATCATATAATGCCGTTTGGAATCATATAAAATCATTATATGTTGGTATAAATGTTCGTGGTAGTATCGAGTTAATGAAATCGATGCTAGTTGTAAACCGGTAAATTGGTCGTTTAAAGGAAAATGGGATGGTTCCACCCACCCAATTGTACTCCTGGAGGGTATTAGGGACCATGATAATCATTTCGACAATTTTTATTTCTGGGCCAAAAAAGTTTTTTTTTTTTAAAAAAAAAAAAAAAAAAAAAAACCAAAATTGAAGACTAATATCAACCATTTTGAGAAATTTTAGAGTATTCGGTGCCCGGTGTCTAAAAGTCTCGAAATTTTAGGAAATACATATCGGGGTCATATAATGTCGTTTGGAACCATATGTGATCATTATTTGTCGTCATAAATGTTCGTGGTAGGCTTTTGTTAATAAAATTGGTGCAAGTTGTAAACCGATAAATTGTTCGTTTAAAGGCAAATTGAACGGTTCCACCCACCCAATTGGACTCTCGGAGGGTATTATGGACCATGGTAAACATTTCAGCAATTTTTTATTTCCAAACGAAAAAAAGTCAAAAAAATCCAAAATTAAAGGCTAATATCCACGCTTTTTATTTCGAATGTTTCGGGGCTCGGTGTCGAAAAGAAATGAGATTTTTGGGGATAAATCTCGGGGTTGTATAATGCTGCTTGAAACCATAAATGATTATTATATGTTGTCATAAATGTTCGTGGTAGACTTGAGTTAATGAAATTAGTGCAATTTGTAAACTGGTAAATTGGTCGTTTAAAGGCAAATTGGATGGTTCCACCCAACCAATTGGACAACCGGAGGGTATTAAGGAACATGGTTAACATTTCGGCAATTTTTATTTCCGGGCGAAAAAAAGTCAAAAAAATTAAAAATTGAAGGCTATATCCAGGCTTTTACAGATTTTTTGGAGTTTTCGGGGTCCGGTGTCGAAAAGTCTTGAAATTCTAGGGAATACATCTTGGGGTCATATAATGTCGTGTGGAACCATATATGATCATTATTTGGTTTTATAAATGTTTGTGGTAGGCTTGAATTAATGAAATCGATGCAAGTTGTAAACCAGTAAATTGGTCGTTTAAAGGAAAATTGGATGGTTCCACCAACCCAATTGGACTCCCGGAGGGTATTAGGGACCATGGTAGACGTATCGGAACTTTTTATTTTCGGGCGAAAAAAAGTCAAAAAATTCCAAAATTGAAGGCTTATATCCACGGTTTTTGAGAAATTTTGGTTGTTTCGGGGCACTGTGTCGAAAATTCTTGAAATTTTAGTGAATACATCTCGTGGTCATATAATGTCGTTTGGACCATATATGATCATTATTTGTTGTCATAAATGTTCGTGGTAAGCTTAAGTTAATGAAATCGATGCAATTTTTAAACCGGTAAATTCGACATTTAAATGTAAATGGGATGGTCCCACCTCCCTAATTGAACTCCCGGAGAGCATTAGTGACCATGGTATACATTTTGTCAAATCAATTTTTATTTACAGGCGGAAAATTGTCAAAAAATTACAAAATTTAAGGCTAATATTCACCTTTTTTGAGAAATTTTGGAGGTTTCGAGGCCCGGTGTCGAAAAGGCTTGAGATTTTAGAGGATAAATCTCAGGGTCATATAATACCATTTGGAACCATATATGATTATTATATGTTGTCATTAATGTTTGTAGTAGATTTGAGTTAATGAAATCAGCGCAAGTTGTAAACCGGTAAATTGATCGTTTAAAGGTTAATTGGTTGGTTCCACCCACCCAATTGGACCCCCGAAGGGTATTAGAGACTATGGTAAACATTTCGGCAATTTTTATTTCCGGGCGAAAAAAAGTCAAAAATTCATAAATTGAAGGCTATATAGACGCTTTTAGAGAATTTTTGGAGTCTACGGGACGGTGTCGAAAAGTCTTGAAATTCTAGGGAATACATCTTGGGGTCATATAATGTTGTTTAAAACCATATATGATCATTATTTGGTTTTATAAATGTTCGTGGTATGCTAGAATTAATGTAATCGGTGCAAGTTGTAAACTTGCAAATTGGTCTTTTAAAAGCAAATTGGATGGTTCCACCCACCCAATTGGACCCCCAGAGGGTATTATGGAGCACAGTAAACATTTCAGCAATTTTTATATCCGGGCAAAAAATAGTCAAGAAATTTCTAAATTGAAGGCTAATATCCACGCTTTTGGGAAATTTCGAATGTTTCGGGGCGCGGTGTTTAAAACAATTGAGATTTTAGGGGATACATCTCGGGGTCATATAAATTTTTTTGGAACCATATATGATCATTATTATATGTTGTCATAAATGTTCGTGGTAGGATTGAGTTAATGAAATTGGTGCAAGTTGTAAACCTGTAAATTGGTCGTTTATTAATAGCAAATTGGATAGTTCCACCCAACCAATTGGACTCCTGAAGGGTATTAGAGAACATGGTAAACATTTTGGAAATTTTTATTTCGGTGCGAAAAAAAAATATCAAAATTGAAGTCTAATATCCATGCTTTTTAAGAAATTTCGAAGGTTTCGGGGCCCGTTGTTGAAAAGAAATAAGATTTTAAGGGATATATCTCGGGGTCATATAATGTCGTTTGGAACCATAAATGATCATTATATGTTGTCAGAAATGTTCGTGGTAGGCTTGAGTTAATGAAATCGAAACAAGTTGTAAACCGGTAATTTGGCCGTTTAAAGGCAAATTGGATGATTCCACCCAACCAATTGGACACCCGGAGGGTATAAGGGACCATGGAAAACATTTCGGCAATTTTTATTTCTGGGCGAAAAGAAGTCAAAAATTCCAAAATTGAAGGCTAATATCCACCCTTTTTGAGAAATTTTTGAATTTTCGGGGTTCGGTGTCGAAAAGGCTTGAGATTTAAGGGATACATCTCGGGGTCATATAATGCTGTTTGGAACCATATATGATCATTATATATTGTCATAAATGTTCGTGGTAGGCTTGAATTGATGAAGCAAGTTGTAAATCGAAAATTTTACCAGACGTAATTTGATTCCAAGAGGGTTTAAGGGACCATGGTAAACATTTCGTCAGTTATTATTTTCGGGTGAAAAAAAGTAAAAAAATTCCAAAATTGAAGGCTATATCCACACTTTTTTAGAAATTTTGGAGGTTTCGAGGTCCGGTGGCGAAAAGTGTTGAAATTCTAGGGGATATATCTCGGGGAACACCATATAAGTAGAAGTGTTTGAAATTGATTTACTTGTACATCATAATATGTGTTGATAAGAACGTGTTCTCTTTAGCTTAATTTCAGCTCAGTTCAGCTCCAATCAGTTAAGTTCAGTTCCTAATTTTCTTCTCTCGATCTCATAAATAGTTCAGTTCAGTAAATTAAAACAGACCCTCAATCTAAACTATATGTCTATATTGAACAACTCTTTGCATGATTTCAATTAAGAAAGTAAAGAGATGTAAAGTAGAAGAGGTCTATAACCTTGCCATGCCTATTTGATTGGTAAAAAAAAAATCTTTATTTTCACTATGGATCCTCATTTTTGTGCCATGCTTGGTAGCCAAGTTTAACTTTGGGCTAATCCAAGCCAAAACTTTTTCTAGTTCATTTCCTATACATTAGGAAAAGTTACACTCCGTAATCCGAATTCCAAAAATTAAAGTCTATAATCTGAAACCTCCATTTGATTTTTAGGTGGTCAATACACTTCACGCGGTAATTCTCGTCAAAAAACGCAGTAACTGCTTCTTCCCCTAAAACACGTTATAAAAAAATTTGATATGCCAGAGTCAAAAATGTCAAACCACCTCCAATTCTAATTCTACTCAAACCACAGACCAATTATCTGCAGCCACGTGTTGAACCTCCTGAGCTGTCATCTCTTAAAATTTAAACAACCAGTAACTTTAACCTTCCTAGTTCCTACTCAGCTTAAAATTAAAATGTTGTTAATCTTAGGTGCACAACTACCCCCAATTATTTATTTTTAGGTTGAACAATTCATTTTCTTCTCCTTATCTTCCTACTCTCAATTAAATTATTATAAAAAAAATTAAAATCTATTTTTTGTTTTTTTAATTTTTACGAAATATTGTAAGAATTTAGACAGAGTTTAGAAGAGAGGAGACAGAAGAAGATAGATAGACAAGAATCTTCTTCTTCTTCTCTTCTTCTACCTCTTAAAAAAAAATCAATTAAAAAACCTAGCTCTTTAGGGTTTTTACAGGAATTCAAAATTTGAAAATTCCCAGAAAAATTGGGGATTAATTGGTGCAGAAAAATGAAGAATATGAACAGGGATTTGTTCGATCCAAGAACGGTGATGGAATCAGAATATGATAGGTCACCGAAAGAGGGGAATTTCGGGTTTGCTTTTAATGATAGCAATTTTTCGGACCGTGTTCTTCGGATCGAGGTTATGGCCGGACCTTCCGATTCTAAATCCGACGCCGATGGTTGTTGTAGTCTCTTTGATTGGGCTCGTCATCGCAAGCGTAGGCGTGAGGATTTTAAGAAAGATGTTCTCATTGATGATCATAACATTGATGGTATGATTATTTTCAATTTGTTCTTTTGGAATTGAACTGGGTTTTGATGAAATTGGTTGTTCATTTGATTTTTGCGTACGTTAGGTGTAATGATTTTCTGGGTTGTTTTTTATTTGGTGGAAATGAAATTAGGTGAATTAGAGATTTAGAGTGGTTATTGAATTACAAACCAATTGCATGTTTAATGAATGAAATTAACGGAAATGAGGGAAAATTTTGAGTGTTATTGGAAGGATGAAGCTTAAATTTGGTTCATAGAGGAGCATTGTTAGGATTATGAAGTGGGAAGTTTACATAAGCTGCTACTTAATCCGTGGTTTGATTACATGTTGAATATCTCTTTAGTTGGTGTGGGTAATTGCTCTTGTTTCGGGTGCGAAATGTTTGATTGACTGAAGGGCTGAGGAATTTAGGTTCCGCATAGGAGTAATGTGCAGCCCCTTTTGAATGTAGTTACGTCTTGGTTCTGAGGGTTTGACATTGTATTTGTGTTGTGTCTTGCAAGTATGAAATGCTGCTCCATATCTTCCATTTTACGCAGTTAATCATCGTTTAATCTGTTTGTATATTTGTTGTTGTGTCCTGTGCATGAAATTGTTAAGGCAAAGGACTTCTCATATACTATCTCCGTTTCATATTATTTGCAACGATTAGACATTTTTCCTCTCTACTTTATGTCAAATCGTTGCAAATAATATGAAGCGGAGGTAGTATATGACGTGTGTGGTTTAGTTTAATTTTCTTCAGGAATGTGGAAATAAAGAGAAATGAGTAAGGATCTTATGTTGGGGAATACTTGTGGTAACTTTTCTTCTGTATGTTTAGCAGTAACTTGTTCAAAATTTCTTTACTTAGAATATACCTTGACAATGTATATCAATTAATGGATTAGCGCTTTTATTTCTTTGAATTGTATGTTCGGCTTCATGTGTTTAACTAAGGTTATGTATGTGATCATTGTTAACTTATCATTGTCTCATCAGGTACAGAAGTTACTGTGTGTCCTGAGGAGCAGGTTTTGAATCAATATGATGGCGATGATGGTTTAGCATGTGAAAATGATGATGAGGAAGCTGTTGCGATGGTTGAAGAAGTACCTTCAGGTGGTTGAATATTTCAACTCTTATTTGCACAATTTCAGCTCTGAATTTAAATTCATTTTGAAAATTAAATTTACTATACTGCTGATCTTTTTAGTGATGTTTAATTTCTATATTTGAGGAGAATTGCAAGATTTGTTTGCATAAAGATCAAATATTGTCTTGTTAGTACTTTCCAGTTACAAGGTCATTATCTGGAATCTGATGAAAAGTACAGATTATAGAACTGCTGGCTTCATGATTATTTCATGAGTATCTATACATCTTTGTTCTTCTTGCTCTGAAGTCTCCATTAAACTCTGAATTGTAGACAGTTAGACACCTGATAAATATATGCTTAGTGTAGATACAACTGATGGAGTTGGTATCACCTTCTGAGTGAACACTTGAGCCCTAAACATAATAACATGCAAGAGATGTTGGTGTTACTATTATATAATGATCAACTATTCCAATAGCAACGGTCTTAATTGTTGTTTTATCATTGTAATGCTTTCCTAATGAGAACCCATTTTGATGTGATGGAAGGAATTTTCCCATTTGATCCTTATTATCTTCGTGCTCTAGGAACTTTATTAAGATCTTCTTGCACAACTCCTTTCATCCAAGGTCCACAAGCCTGCCTCTGGGGGAAGGAGCTGAAGCTGTAATTCAGTTTAATTCAGTTCCTACATTGTTAATCTTTCTGAAAAACCTATATTTAATTAGACATCATACTTTTTTTTGTTCTATTCTCGGTGTAGGTTGTTATATTCATAGTTTCCTTGTGTGACTGTATAGGAGATGAAGGGGCCAATAGCAATGATTCATCATGGAGCATGGAATGTTCAACAATCGTGAATGTGCAAACCTTGCATATCAGTTCTCCTATCTTAGCAGCCAAAAGTCCTTTTTTCTATAAGGTAGCTTAAACTTTCTCAGTTACTAGTCACACCACGTCAAATCTACTTGTACAAGTCCTAGTTGGTGATACTTTAATTTCTTATTGTTTATTTTGGTGCAGCTATTCTCGAATGGTATGAGGGAGTCTGAACAGAGGCATGTGACTTTACGCATTAATGCATCCGGTATGCTCTCAAGCCTTGCTGATTTATTATCCAGCGCCTTTTAAGTTTTGTTTAGATGCATTTCAGTGACATCTTCTTACCCCTCCCTTGCGAAAAACTGGTTGGCTGACCATCTTGCTTTGAAGTGAAAGATTTATTTTTACTTAAAATTATTTTCTCACAATATGTTTCTGCTTTTTTTTATGACAGAGGAAGCTGCTCTAATGGAGCTTCTAAACTTCATGTACAGCAACACCTTATCTGCAAATACAGCCCCAGCCTTGCTTGACGTATTAATGGCTGCGGATAAATTTGAGGTTGCTTCATGTATGAGATATTGTAGTCGTTTGTTGCGTAATTTGCCTATGTCCCCTGAGTCTGCTCTACTTTATCTTGAGCTTCCGTCCAGTGTTTTAATGGCCGAGGCAGTTCAGCCATTGACTGATGCAGCAAAGCAATACCTTGCTGATCGTTACAAGGATATTTCCAAGTATGTTTTTTTCTCACTTCTGTAGAATGTAGAATCTAGGCTATTCACTGTTCTGCTCCAAATAAGAGCTCCGTTAATGCTGTAATTCCAAATATGTTATTCCCCCCTTTGTTTTGAGCATGCCTTTCTTGCATGAGTGATTTTTTTTTTATTTGATGAAATGCCTTAATGAGAGTTTTATTCTTTGAAGGTTCCAAGAAGAGGTCATGGCTTTACCCATTGCTGGAATTGAGGCTATTCTTTGCAGTGATGATCTTCAGGTGGCATCTGAGGATGCAGTTTATGACTTTGTCTTGAAGTGGGCCAGGGCTCAATTCCCGAAACTAGAAGAGCGCCGCGAAATTTTGGCCACCCGTCTCGGTCGATTCATTCGCTTTCCATACATGACCTGCCGGAAGTTGAGAAAGGTTCTAAGCTGTCCAGACTTTGATCATGAGGTGTCATCCAAACTTGTTCTTGAGGCACTCTTCTTCAAGGCTGAGGCTCCACATCGACAACGAATATTGGCTGCAGAAGAATCAGCCTCCACAAACCGTCGCTTTTTAGAACGTGCTTACAAGTATCGCCCTGTTAAGGTGGTTGAGTTTGAACTTCCCCGCCAGCAGTGTGTTGTGTACTTGGATTTGAAGAGGGAGGAGTGTGCAAATCTATTCCCATCTGGTCGAGTATATTCTCAAGCGTTTCATTTAGGTGGGCAAGGATTCTTTCTGTCAGCCCATTGCAACATGGATCAGCAGAGCTCCTTTCATTGCTTTGGGTTGTTCCTGGGAATGCAGGAGAAAGGGTCAGTAACATTTGCAGTTGACTATGAGTTTGCTGCAAGGTCGAAGCCCACAGAAGACTTTCAGAGCAAATACAAAGGAAACTACACATTTATGGGGGGTAAAGCAGTTGGTTACAGAAATCTGTTTGGGATACCATGGACCTCGTTTATGGCAGACGATAGCCTTTATTTCATCAATGGCATCCTGCATCTTAGAGCCGAGCTCACCATTAGGCATTGACTTGAATTTGTGTCTTCCTCAAAAAACTTTTGGCAATCTTTGCTATCCTTGAAAACTTTTGTGTTATTGTAACTTTCCCTTTCTTAGGGCTTCACAGGAACCGTACATTTTAGGGCAATATAGACGAGCTAACATGTAACTTATCGTTTTAGTATGTGAGAGATCAAAATTAATGGGATCTCACAATGTTGTCCTTGCGGATAGGCCTGTAAAGCAGAGGAGATTCAATGTAAATGTGCTTGAGATGTTGTATTAACCACCAACTTGTTATGCTGCTCCAGTATGGGGTTACTCATTCTTCATTTCTACATGAAATGCCTATGAAGTATTAAAGCCTTGCCTTATTCTTTGTTTACGGAGGGTTATAATCGTTTATGGTATATATACAATGAAGTCGATGTTACCAAAATTAGAGATTTCATTTCAAAATACTCTTCATCTAATTCTCCTGGAAATTGGGCTACTCTAGGCACAAATTGAAGTGTATGTAGTATGGTTTCCTAAGGTCACTCAAGTGTTAATGGAAGTTTAATTTCCTTTGAAGGCTTATCTTTCATACGAGTACTTGTCATAATATTCGAGAAGAGAAGTGTATATTACACTCAAGTACAGATTGCTTACCACCTTTCAAGCATTGTCGTTCGGAATTGATTCTTTATCAATGGTCACCCTTTTTCGAGCGTTGTCATATCAAACATTAACATATAAACCTATAAAAAATGTATACGTTAAACTTGTTATATTTAAAAATTAAACTTGTGTAATCTTTATAAGAGTTTATCGGGAATTATTATTCTTGAAGTTAAATAATCCGAACTTTATAAATCCTTAACTTTTTAAGAGTTAAAATAAGGTGAAATGAATTGGGTCTGAGTATTCTTAAATTCGGAATCGGGTTCGACACAAGAAGCCCACAAACAAAACCGACACAAACTAGTCCAATAAGAAAAAGCATAACCGACCCAAGCTGAGATACTCCGTGGCCTCCACGCTATCTATATAAACCCCCACAATCCGATTTGAACACGAATTAAAATTAAAAAACAATATAAAATCGACCTCATCTATTTTATTACTCGTATTTCTATTCTGAATTCCGAATTGAAAGAAAGAAGAAAAGAGGGAAAGGAAAACCTAGAAACACCCAAATCAATCAGAACCGTCCTTTCTAGGGTTTACTGTTAGAGAGAGAAAGCCCAAGCGAAAGAGAAGAGAGAGAAAGAGTCGAAGATGCCGAAGAACAAGGGAAAGGGAGGAAAGAACAGGAAGAGAGGTAAGAACGAAGCCGATGATGAAAAGAGAGAACTTGTATTTAAAGAAGATGGACAGGAATACGCTCAAGTTCTTCGTATGCTTGGTAATGGCCGATGTGAAGCCATGTGTATTGATAATGCTAAGCGTCTTTGTCATATTCGTGGTAAGATGCATAAGAAAGTTTGGATCGCTGCTGGTGATATCATCCTCGTTGGTCTCCGTGATTATCAGGTTTTTTTCTTCAATTAATTCATTGATTTTTTTTTTTTTTTTTTTTTTTTTTTTGTCTAGGGTTTGGTTGTTGTTGTTGTTGAATTGATTGATTGATTTTCCGTGGTGGTTTCGAATTTTGATTGGATTTAAGAAATTCAAAGAGATGAAGAAATTGTGTTTGAATTTTTTTTTTTTTATTACGAGCTAGATTATTGTTCAATTTAACGTGTTTTATGCTTTGATTTATATTATATGTTCGTTATAATATAAATCATTAACCTATAGATGTGAAATTCTGGAAAATACGAAAGCTTTTGTCAATTTAACACGGAATTAACTGTCTTTATGGTATAGTTCAATCATTTGAACGCTATTCTGCTTGTAATTGATGATGATTGTGTTAGTATTATATTCAATAATTGAGCAAAAAAGAGGATTATTTTGATTGCGTTTTATGGCCATCAATATTGACTAGTAATTTTGAAGGGTACGCTTTTCAGCTTGCTTTTAGGTAATTAATCTTTAATCGTACTTATGAGTTTTAAATTGGTTGTGCAATTGAGACTAAACTCTGTTTTTGATTGTATATTCGTCGCAATGACCATCAATACTGACTAGAGTGTTGATGTAGAGTTTTGTCTTGCTTTAATGCAAGTAATCATACATATGAGAATGGATTCGTGGATTGATCGATTGTTCAATTGACACTAAACGCGGTTATTGATTGTGTTTTTGTCGCAATGACTGGAGTGTAGATGTGTAGTTCTGTCTTGCTAAATTGTTTGAAGTAATACGGTGTAATAGGTACTTGTGAGGATGGATTGATTGATTGTTTGCTTGGTTGTGCAATTGAGACCAACTTTGCTTTTGCTTGTGTGTATAGGATGACAAGGCCGATGTTATCCTTAAGTACATGCCCGATGAAGCCAGGTTGCTGAAGGCTTATGGTGAGTTGCCCGACAACATCAGGCTTAACGAAGGTATCAGCAATACCATGGATGAGGACGAAGAGGGTGATGGTGAAGAATACATTGAGTTTGAGGATGAAGATATTGATAAGATATGAGCAATCTAAGTTTGTTCTGCTTAAAATGCAATTTTACTTCTGCCGAACCTTTGTTGTCAACTACATTTTCTGAGTTTGATTAAAAGAAATTGATGTACTAATCTCTTTACATGCGTGAATTACTATTCGAGTGGTAATTGTTTGATATTTATGCTCAAGGCATTTGATGGCTCAATAAATATACAGTCCATCTCTAGACTATCCTCCTTGTGTAGTTGTATGTGTCAAAAATATTGCTCCAGTCTTCAATTGATTTAAAGAATTTACTTGCCTAGAATGTGTAATTGTCAAAATTCAATTACAAATTAACAGCCCTAATTTGGTATATTGGTGAAAGTGAGATGTTGAATTCAAAATCGAGGATAGTTGAGAAAGACTTGGTTCTCAACGTTGGGCAAATTATGAATGTAATAAATTGTCTCTCATTGTTCCTGTCATTGAGGTTAGATTAACTTCGATCAAAAATATCATACACTATGAGTTAAGAATTTAGATTAACTTGCTCAACAAATACGATACAATGTGAGTTTTGGTTACTCAAATGTGTAGTTCAGTATGTTATTTGGCAATCCTTGGGAGGTGCTAATTCAGATAACATGTCGGAGTGGTTTGAAATGTAACTGAGGTACTACTTTGACAAGTAACTATCAAATGTTCTTCTTACCTCTTATAGCAAAAAATAATTTAAAAAATAATCTTACTTTAATATACCAGTAACAAAATAAAGGCAAGAGAAACCAAGGTTTGTGATAAGAATGCAGCATGCTAAGCACCACAAAAACTGTGCTGTAGAACAAGATTATCAATATGAAAGGATAAATGGTCTATCCCTAATAAGCACCAAGTTATTCAATTTGCAACTCCAATGTCGTAAGCCAGGTACACTCTTAATGCTTGCCTTGCGCAATAGTCTGAGGCTCCATTTCATCGGAATCTGAAATACAGGGATCTGCAAGATGTCAGTTAAAATAAAAAAAAAGCTAGAATTTTGGAGGCATAAAAATACAATGAAAGCATTAAATGTTGATAGTATTCTCGTTTGAGTACAGTCATCTTTGTTATCTTGGATTTACATCAATCAACAACTCCGGCACTATAATGCAACACACAGCTGACTCAACTGTCTGCAACTTGACTTAAATGACTCTATCAGCATGACAAAGAAGATGGCATTAAATCTGTAGAACAACCTACAAATCATAACATTGGCCAATTTATAATATCACTCTGTACGATCAAAGTCATCAAACAACATGATGAATTGATGATATGTTTCTCTTACTGACTCATGGGGTCTCATGGCTCTCACACCATGGACATAAGTGTTGATCATGGTTTGAGATCAGATGCAGATTCAATAAAATTCTTCACAAGAATAGGCAGTTGTCCCTACAAAAGGATTGGATCTAATACCAGAGTTTTAAGCTTCTAAGTTAGGCCTTGGAATGCCTGCATGAGAGGCCAATTTTCTACAGATGTTCCACCATTTGTTTAGGACAGAAAAAGTTGGATTAGGTGATAATAAAACTAGACATTATTCAACATTTCCAACTTTCTAATGACTCGACGTTGAGATTTGTCGTGTCCCTGGAAGAGGGCATAAATTACGACCTTCACTCCGTCTGCCCCTTAATATAGTGTTACACAGAGAAATGGCACGGAGATTATAAGGTGAATGAAAAGAACTAAGTTACAAAGTGGGTAGGTGGGTGTGCAGTCAAGCTTTAGTGAAACTATAGAGAGGAAAATCTTACTATAACTGTCGTTTAGCATGAAAATTCAAAATGAGTCCTTACAAGAGTCCCAAGAATGAATGAGATTTCTAGGGCCAACCCAGGTCAAACTACGGTGGAAACTAGCACATGTAATTCCCAATCTTTCAACAGAGTGTTCTAAAGGTTCTTTCGGTGGGGCCTATGACTTTACCTGGTCTCGGGTCTTGTGTCAACTTCATTCTCAAAGGTTAATCTTCATTCTCTAAGGTGATTAGGCCAATTATTAAGGCACCCTTCCTATTTCCGCTCTAAATTAAACATTGAGCTTTAAATTAAACAGCGAGTTTAATGTCATAATTGAGAATCCTGATGTAATTTCAGGATTGGTGTCATAAATATAAATAGATGAACAATATGGTAGATCTTGGAATGCCACCAGGGGAGCAGGAACCTTCCCTTTGTTCTTTCTCAGATTTTCTCCCAGATATTCCAACCCCTAAGCAAGTTCCACAATGACCACAACATGGCTCATGACTTTAGTCAAACTGAAGTAATGTTAGTTAATTTGTTTGTTCATAAAAAACAAGAGTGTAATAACTTCCCTCTAATTCATGGAAAAAAATTGTCAGCTTCCGTTTGGCTCTTGCATGAGGTAGCCTTCAAGAGGGGATCTTAATAGGCGGTACATATGACAAGGGTAGTTAGAGAGTTGAGGCATAACTATTCCTACCTTAAAAGCACATGTCAAGCACAAATACTAAAAACAAGTACAGTCCACTTGTGTAATCAAAATCTAATGCATAGACATAAAGTAAACATCTCATCTCAGGAGCCTTTCTACAACCCTCTAAGTACATAACGGATTGCAGGAAATCCACCAGTTTTGCTTTAATGCAGAGGGAGGTTTGCAACTGTATTTAACCATTTTAGTCTCTACTTTTGCAATATCACAGTTTTCCTGTTAAACTGTTTGAAATGTGTGTTAAGTATAGCTCTACCCGGGAAAATGGGGTAGCGGTGATAGGTGGAATGGGGTAATATTGTAATACATCCCATTTCTTCTTTCCCCAGCATTATAATACATCCCTTCTACCACTCTCTAATCCCATCATTCTCATCATCAGTTCTTTTTTCCCTATAGCCCAAGCATGCCGTGTGAAAGACAAAAAATTGATTATGTAATTTCCATTCCTTAATATCACCATCTATTTTCTGAGTTTCAGAACCAATTCTTTCTTCACTTTAAGCCTAAAAGGAAACTGATGCTTGCTACACAGGTTTAAGAAACTATACCTTTCCCAACTCACATTCATGTTTCAACTTCAGCTAAGTGCCTCCAAAACCTATTATCTCCTTTATGTAGTCATTGTGCATAACTGTACCAATTTTAAAGTAAATATTATTTAAACATGAAGGGTAAAGTGTGATAATGATTCACTGTTTTATTAAATTAGACTTTAAGCGCAGCTTTATATCCCTGCTCATAATTTTTTTTTTTGCTGATTTATGAAATGATGTCTGTAAGGGGCAGCAACTACCCACTTTGGTTGCTAGAAGAAGTGAAGTACAAAGATAGCAAGACACAGTAATATATGCAAACACAAGAATTTACCAGATATAATTAGAGCTGTCAAAAGTTGACCCGACCCGAAATACAGACTCAAACCCGAATATTAACCAACCCATCTGAACCCGAAAAAATGGTGACCCAAACCCGACCTGAAACAAACCCTAGACCCGAGTTGACCCGAGTATGTGAGACCCGAACCCGAACATGAAATGACCTGAAGATGACCCGACCCGAATGTAACCCGTAAATTATTGACCTGAACCGAACCCGACTTGAACCAAAATTGACCCAAACTCGTTTTAACCGGTCAAAACCCGAATTTAACCCGACTTGTTACTAACCTGACCTAAATTCAACCCGACCCGTTCCCAACCCAACCAGTTACAAACTCAACCCGAAATCAACCCGACTTATTATTGACCTGACCCAAATTCAACCCGACTTGTTATTGACCCGACCCGACCCAAATTTTACCAGAACTATTATTAACCCGACCCAAAAATTAAACCTGATCTGTTACTAACCCGACTCGATATCAACACGACTTGTTGTTGACCTAAATTCCACCCAAATTGTTCCTGACCCGATTTGAAATCACCTTAAACGCAATTTAGACCACCTTATTATTGTTAACCAAAGCATTTTGTCTAGGAAGACCAAGTCGGTCCAGGCCAGCAAAAGAAAGGAGCATCATCCTCAAATTTAAGAGTTAATATAGTATATATTTGTTGTATGGTCAAAGGAGATAATTATCTTCATAAATTATAAACTATAATTCCCTAGTATATTGCCATATATATTATAGTCAAAAGAAATAATTAGCTGGATAAAAATGATAATTATCTATTTATAATTAGTTGAACCCGAATATGACCTGACTTGGAAATGACTCGACCTGATTGTCACAGGCAAATTATTAACTTGAACATAACCCGACTTGACTCCGAGAATGATCCGACTTGAATTGACCCAACCTGATTATAGTCCGTAAATTATTGATTTGAATCGAACCCAACTTGAACCCGAGAATGACCCGACTTGAAAATGACCCGACCTGATTATAACCCGCAAATTATTGACTTGAACCGAACTCGACTCAAACTCGAGAATGACCCGACCTGATTCTAACCCGCAAATTATTGACTTGAACCGATTCCGACTTGAACCCGAGAGTTACCCTAATCCGTTTTAACCCGTGAAAACTCGAATAAAACCCAACCTATTATGCACCCCGTCCGAATAGAACCCGACCTAAACCCGATAAGTATGACCTAACGTGACCCGATTAAAGCATAACCCAACCCAAACCCGACCCGCATAGGTTATGAAATTAATTCGAATTGACCGGACCCGAGTTGACCCGACCCACTCTTACCGACCCAAACATGACCCGTTTATCCAAATTAACAGCTCTACCCGAAACCTCCAAAAATTTTCAAAAAGCGTGGATACTAGTCTTCAATTTTAGAATTTTTTGACATTTTTTCACCCGAAAATAAAAATTGCCGAAGCGTTACTATGGTCCCTAATACCCGCTTGGAGTCCAATTGGCTTGGTGGAATCATCCAATTTGCCTTTAAACGATCAATTTACCGGTTTACAACTTGCACCGATTTCAATAACTCAAGCTTACCACGAACATTTATGACAACATTCAAAGATCACACATGGATCCAAACGACATTATATGACCCCGAGATGTATCCCTCAAAATCTCAATGCTTTTCGACACCGGGCTCTGAAACAATCGAAATTTCTCAAAATCCGTGGATATAAGCCTTCAATTTTGGAATTTTTTGACTTTTTTTCGCCCGGATATAAAAATTGACGAAATGGTTACCATGGTCCCAAATACCCTTCGTGAGTCCAATTGGGTGGGTGGAACCATCCAATTTGCCTTTAAACGACCAAATTACCGGTTTACAACTTACACAGATTTCATTAATTCAAGCCTAACGAACATTTATGACAACAAATAATGATCATATATGGTTCCAAACGACATTATATGACCATGAGATGTATTCCCTAAAATTTCAAGACTTTTCGACACCAGAGCCCTAAAGACTCCAAAAATTCTCAAAACCGTGGATATAAGCCTTCAATTTTTTAATTTTTTGACTTTTTTTTAGCCCGTAAATAAAAATTGCCGAAATGTTTACCATGGTCTCAAGTACCCTTCGGGAGTCTAATTAGGTGGGTGGAACCACACAATTTGCCTTTAAACGGCCAATTTATCGGTTCACAACTTGCACCGATTTCATTAACTCAAGCATACCACAAACATTTATAACAACATATAATGATCATCTATAGCTCCAAACGACATTATATGACCCCGAGATGTATCCACTAAAATCTAAAGGCTTTTCGACACCAGGCCCCGAAACCTCCAAAATTTTTCAAAAATCGTGGATATTAGCCTTTAATTTAAGAATTTTTTTACTTTTCTTTGCCCAGAAATAAAAATTGGCGAAATGTTTACCATAGTACCTAATACCCTCCAGGAGTCCAATTGGGTGGGTGGAACCATCCCATTTGCCTTTAAATGGTGAATTTACCGGTTTTTAACTTGCACCGATTTCGTTAACTCAAGCCTACCATGAACATTTATGAGTACATATAATGAACATTTATGGTTTAAAACAGTATTATATGACCCCCGAGATGTATCCCTTAAAATCTCAAAGCTTTTCGACACCGGGCCCCGAAACCTCAAAAATTTCTCAAAAAGCGTGTATATTAGCTTTCAATTTTTGAATTTTTTGACTTTTTTACGCCCGAAAATAAAAATTGCCGTTTACCATGGTTTTTAATACCTTCCGGTAGTCCAATTAGATGGGTGTAACCATCCAATTTAGATTTAAACGGCCACCGGTTTACAATTTGCACTTATTTCATTAACTCAAGCCTACCATGAACATTTATGACAACATATAACTGTCATTATATGACCCCAAGATGTATCTAATAAAATCTCATTTCTTTTTGACACCTGCCCGAAACTTTCGAAATTTTTCAAAAAGCATGGATATTAGCTAGGGGATGCAAAAGTTGATCCGACCCGATAACCCGACACGAACCCGACCTGAAAATAGTTGGTCAGGGTTGAGATTTTCGACCCGAAAACTTAAATGGGTCAACACAAACTCGACGTGAAAATTAAATGGGTTAGGTTAAGGTTAAAAATTCCAACTCGAAAACGACTCATATAACCCGAACATTAATTAGGTCGAAATCAAGTCGGGTTAACCCAAACCTAACCTGAATAACCCAAAAACAAATTAGGAATAAATATTTTAAAAAACTCTGAAGTAACAACCCAAGCCCAAATCCATATTCTTTATAAAAAGTAAAACCCTAAGGATCTTTTTCATTAGATGTAGCCGTTGCTCCTTACTCCTCTTTTTCTAATCTTCTCTCTTTAAGGGCTTCAAAGTGTAATCTCTTAAGGTAAATCAACTATCAACATCAATTTTTTCTCTTTTCGACTCTTAAGAAATCAATTCCTAAATCCTTTGCAAGTTGCAAGTGCTAGTCCTTCATGTCTTTCTCTCCTTCACGAACATCAAGCTTTAAGTTGCAAGTGCTCAAACTTCAAGTGCTCCTCCCTTTCATAGGATAATGCTTGTTGTTTTTACTAATTTCTAATTTTATTATACGTTATTATTATACATATTGTTTTACTTTTAGATTTTTGTTGCTGTGATATTAAATTACAAGTTTAATATACTTAAAATTGTTATTAATTTCTATTATTGTTGTTTTGTTGATATAATGTATACGATTTACATAATTTCTATGGTCTTATACATTCATATAATCTATACTATTCACCTAATTGAAGTATTATTTGAAGATGAATATCTATCAGTTTTAGACTACTTTCAGTTTAAAGCAACCAGATTTAAACTAAAAAAAAGAAGGGTCAAATAAGGTCAATTTCGGGTAGACCCGAACCCGAAAATATCAGGTTCATGTTGGGTTTTGCAACCCGAAATTTTAAATAGATCAGGTTCGGGTTAGGGTTAGTGGCTGACCCGAAATTATTCGTCCAAAACATGAACCCGACACGACCTGATCCTTTTGCCAGCCCTAATCTTAGCCTTCAATTTAGGAATTCTTTCATTTTTTTTTGCCCGAAAATAAAAATTGCCGAAATATTTACCATGGTCCCTAATACCCTCTGGGGGTCCAATTGGGTGGATGGAACCATCCAATTTGCCATTAAACGACCAATTTACCGGTTTACAACTTGCACCGACTTCATTAACTCAAGCCTACAACGAACATTTATGACAACAAATAATGATCACATCTAGTTCCAAACTATTCCCTAGAATTTCGAGACTTTTAGACACCAGGTCCCGAAAACTCCAAAATTTCTCAATTTTTGAAAATTTTGACTTTTTTTCGCCCGTAAATAAAAATTGCCGAAATATTCATCATTGTTCTTAATACCCTCCAGGAGTCCAATTGTGAGGGTGGAACCATCCAATTTGCCTTTAAACGGCCTATTTACCGGTTTACAACTTGAACCGATTTCATTAACTCAATCTTACCACAAACATTTATGACAACATATAATGATCATATATGGTTCCAAACGGCATTAGCCTTTAATTTTGGAATTTTTTGACATATTTTCGCCCGGAAATAAAAAGTTTCCTAAATGTTAACCATAGTCTCTAATACCCTCCAGGCGTCCATTTGTATGGGTGGAACTATCCAATTTGCCTTTAAACGACTAATTTACCAGTTTACAACTTGCATCGATTTCATTAACTCAAGCCTACCACGAACATTTATGACAACATATAATGATCATATATGGTTCCAAACGGCATTATACGATCCTGAGAGGTATTCCCTAGAATTTCTATACTTTTCGACATCGGGCCCCGAAACATCAAAAATTTCGCAAAATCTGTGAATATTACTTTAATTTTGTAATTTTTTTTACTTTTATTCGCCTGGAAATAAAAATTACCGTAATGTTTACAATGGTCCCTAATACCCTTCTGGAGTACACCTGAATGGTTGGAACCATCCAATTTGCCTTTAAACAGCCGATTTACAGGTTTACAACTTGGACCGATTTCATTAACTCAAGCCTACCCATACATTTATGACAACAAATAATGATCATATATGGTTCCAAATGGTGAGAGAATTCCAAGATGTGTTTCGAGATGAAATTCCAGGGATGCCGCCGGTTAGGGATATGGATTTCAAAATAGACTTAGTGCCTGGGACTGGAGCTATTTCTAAAGCACCATATAGAATGGCACCAGCACAGATGAAAGAGTTGAAGGTACAGTTGCTGGAGAAGGGTTATATAAGGCCAAATGTTTCACCTTGGGGAGCACCAGTTTTGTTTGTGAGAAAGAAGGACGGATCCTTAAGGTTGTGTATTGACTACCGAGAGTTGAATAATGTCACTATAAAGAACAAATATCCATTGCCTAGGATCGAGGACTTGTTAGATCAGCTTAAAGGTTTTGGGATATTCTCAAAACTTGAGGACAGGATACCATCAGTTGAGGATTGCTGAGGAAGATATACCAAAGACAGCGTTTCGCACAAGATACGGACATTATGAGTTCACTGTTATGCCTTTTGGACTCACTAATGCGCCGACAACTTTTATGGATCTCATGAATAGAACTTTTCAGCCATATTTGGATAAATTTGTGGTGGTGTTCATAGATGATATTTTGGTGTACTCGAGGGATAGAGAAGAGCACGAAGAACATCTAAGAAAAGTGTTGGAGATTCTTAGAGAGAAGAAGTTATATGCCAAATTTTCAAAATGTGAATTTTGGCTAGAGAAGGTAGCATTTCTAGGCCATGTGATCTCAAAGGAAGGAGTTGCGGTGGACCCATCTAAGATTCGAGCAGTTTCTGATTGGCCAAGACCCAAAAGTGTCACCGAAGTGAGAAGTTTCTTAGGGCTTGCTGGATACTATAGGAGATTTGTACAAGACTTTTCGAGGATAGCTCAACCCTTGACAAATTTGATGAAGAAAACTACGAAGTTTCAGTGGGATGAGAGGTGTGAGCAATCTTTTCAAGAATTGAAGCGAAGACTCACCTCGGCACCGGTCTTAACCTTACCATCAGGGACTCAGGGGTTTGAAATCTATAGTGACGCATCTAAGAATGGCTTTGGGTGTGTATTTATGCAACATAGGAAGGTTGTAGCTTATGCATCAAGGCAACTCAAGCAACATGAATAGAATTACCCTACTCATGATTTGGAGCTAGGAGCGGTAGTGTTTGCTCTCAAGATCTGGAGACACTACTTGTATGGTGTGAGATGTAAAGTGTATACGGACCATAAGAGTCTTAAATACATATTCACACAGACTCATTTGAACATGAGGCAAAGGAGATGGCTTGAGGTGCTAACCGATTACAACCCAGACATTCTGTATCACGAAGGAAAGGCGAACAAGGTAGCTGATGCTTTGAGTAGGAAGACAAGTCATACAGTGAACTTGATGATTTTAGCCAAGGAACTTTGTGAAGAATTTAGGAAGTTGAACTTGGAGGTTGTAGAGTATGGTCAGGTGAACGCTCAGTTGAATGCAATGTCAGTTAAACCTACCATATATGATGAGATTCGTGAGAAGCAAATGTTAGATGAGTGGTTGACCAAGGTGAGGAAGATGAAAGAAGAAGGAGCGACAACTGAGTTTGATGTAGATGATAGTGGAACAGTGAAATACAAAGGGAGATGGTGTATTCCTAAAAATGAAGATCTCAAAAGAAAGATTTTAGAAGAATCTCACAACACCCCGTACTCTGTACGGATCTTAAGAAACATTTTTGGTGGCCAAACATGAAGCGTGAAGTAGCCGAGTTTGTGGCAAGGTGCCTTATATGTCAGAAAGTGAAGATACAACATATGAGACCTGGAGGGAAGCTGGAAGTGGGAGTCTATCTCTATGGATTTTGTGATGGGATTACAGCTTACAAGGGCAGCAAAGAATGCTATTTGGGTCATAGTTGATCGTTTAACGAAAACAGCAAGATTCATAGCAATAAAGGATACTTGGAATGTGAATCAGTTGGCAACTGCCTATGTGAATGAAATTGTGAGGCTGCATGGAGTTTCTAAAGATATTATTTCAGACAGAGATCCAAGATTTTTATCAAAGTTCTGGGAAATGTTTCAGCAAGCATTTGGCACTATCCTGAAGTTTAGCACAGCGATGGACAGACATAGAAAACAATTCAGACCTTGGAGGACATGTTGAGAGCTTGTGTGATGGACTTTGGCGGAGCATGGGACGAAAGATTACCTATGATCGAATTTTCATACAATAATAGCCATCATGCGAGTATAGGAATGGCACCTTATGAAGCGTTGTATGGGAGAAAATTTAGGAGTCCCTTGTGTTGGAGCGATATCAGTGAGTCTTTAACATTGGGGCCAGAAATGATCGAAGAAACAACGAAGCAAGTTAGGCTTATCCAGGCAAACATGAAGGCAGCTCAGGATCGCCAAAAGTCATATGCAGACCAAAATAGGAGAATAGTGGAATTTGAAGTCAGGGAAAAGGCTTTACTTAAGGTTTCACCTACCAAGGGAGTCATGCGGTTTGGTAAAAAACGGAACTTGAGTCCTAGATACATTGGCCCGTATGAAATATTGAAGAGAGTTGGAGAGGTAGCATATCAACTAGCCTTACCCATGGAGTTAGCCAATGTTCACAATGTTTTTCATGTTTCACAACTCCGAAAATATGTTCATGACCCTACCCATGTTATCCAACCCGAGACTATTGAGCTAGATGAGACCTTAACTTTCGAAGAACGCCCTGTGAAAATTCTCGACACCAAAACGAGAAGTACTCGAAATAAGGCGGTAAAGTTAGTTAAAGTGCTATGGTCTAATCAGAATTCTGAAGAAGCGACTTGGGAAGCTGAACATGAAATGAAAAAGCGCTACCCAGAACTTTTTTAGCAGGTACGGTGAGGTCGAAACTCTTAAAGGGGGGTAGAATGTAATACTAACTTATCTTTTATCGTCGTGTGAGCCATTTTGAGAGCTAACTTTAAAGTTCGAGGACGAACTTTCGTTTTAAGGGGGAGTAGATGTAATACCCCAAATTTTAGAGTATTAATTTTGGAGTTTTTTTTTTTAGTCAACAATTTCTTTTCGAAAATAAACTTTTAAACTAATTATTATTATTTTCAAATTGTATGACTATTATTTTTATTTTCATTTTCGGATTTAAAAAAAAAAAAAAAGAAAACTGATTTTATCAGTTTGTTGTTTTGGATTGAAACAAGAAAACAACTCCATCTTAAATTTAATCTTATCCTACATAAGAGCCTTCTAGATACTTAATTAATCCCTAACCATACTTTATGTATAAATACACCACTCCATCCCAATTGCCGTGAGAAAACCATTGAACTCTCAAGAAGCCATTTTCCTACTCTATCTTGCGTTGTTCGCTAAAACCCATCACCATAGTTGTCTTGGTATAAAGGTAAATCATGTTTCTTTTCCTCTTTCCATCCATGATTCTAAAGGAAATCTTCTACAATATATATTACCTTCTTAATCCATTGTATACAAACTCAAAGAATTGCAATATGAGTTGGCAGAATTGCAATATGAGTTGCCAGAATTATGTTCACCGATATGAATTGCAATCGATCGTCAATTTCGTTGTATTCTCCATGCCCATGCCGCCTACCCTTCTTCTCTAATAATGTCATGGAGTTGCAGCTTCTTAGTCAAATGAATTTGATAGAAAAAAAAAAAAAATTTGTTTTAATTAGTTAAATAAATTCATACATACACCCATATTGTTGTGTATTGACAACGTTAGTGGATTCTAGCACTTGGTATTATAAACTACTAATTGACTAACTATTTCGATCAATAATATAGTAAGACTAACTTGGACCTGTTTATTGGTTTATTGGTAGACGGAGGCTTGTAGGTGAACGTTCGGAGGTTAATTACCTTGAGTTTTACGCACGATCAAGGTAATTTTTAATGTCCATCATCTTTAGAATCCCGTTAGGAATTGTTTTGAAATATTATGTGTCAAATACGTGCTTATGTAATTATATGTGATGAATGTGTTATCGTATGATATTATGGAATCATATATTATATATGAGTTTTCTATTTTGTGTACTAGTATATGTAATTTCGAAAATATGATTATTTGTTATCGTATGAGTGTTTTTTTAAATATAACCTTGGGTATTGGATGATATAATCTAATAAAATGTACAGTGAAATTTAATTTAAGAAGGGAAATGAAACCCGAAAGGGTGAAGAACAGGTTGCCCACTAGTAGTGATGGTTGCTACTAGTTGGTTAAAATTATTGTATATTGTTGTTAGTCTTCCTCTAATCACTGGGTATTAGTGAGGGGTGTGCACACTAGGGACATTCTGTTTTATTTTATGGCCAATTGGGGTTACGCGCGACCCTCGTGGTGACAAGGACTAGTCCCGGCTTACTGGCGTTCTCTTTTCCTTTCTTAAATAAAGTAATAATATGTTATGTGACTATTTGAACTTGGTTGAGTATTAAAATATTTATGAGACTATATTATGTATAAAATGTTTTGAACCAAAATTATTTATTTTACGGGATGGAGTTGGAATTACTCACTTTATCTGATTTTTGGGAGTCTTCTCTCTTTTCTTGTTTCTGATTTATTTTGCAGGTTGGTAAAAAGGGTACACGTACGGTTACGTGTGAGGAGACGTTAGAATAATCACGTAGCTAAGACAATTTAGTTTATCCCCGAATTTAATTATTTCCTCTCAATTATTGGTTTCAAATAATTGCAGTTTTGATGTAATGACTATTTTATTTTGCCACAACTTAGACCACTTAGTTATTTTAAATATTATGTTATTTTTGCTTTGCATTTATTTTCTACGGAAAATAAGTGTAGCAATAACACTTCCAGAGTTCGATGGTTGGGCTTTTGAAAGTTAAAGGTTACTTATTGTTTTTAAAGACTCGAATTTTGGGGGTGTTACAAATTTTGAAATTTTTTACTTTTTTTCCGCCCAAAAAAAAATTGCCGAAATGTATACCATGGACCCTAATACCGTCCTGGAGTCCCATTGATTGGGTGGAAGTGTGGAACCATCCAATTTGCCTTTAAACCACTAATTTACGGTTTACAACTTGCGCCGATTTTATTAACTCAAGCCTACCACAAACGTTCATGACAACAAATAATGATCATATATGGTTCCAAACGGGATTATATGACCCCAAGATGTATCCCATAGAATTTCAAGACTTTTCGACACGACGACACCGGGCCCCGAAACATCCAAAATTTCTCAAAAAGCGTGGATATTAGCCTTCAAATTTAGAATTTTTTTACTTTTTTCGTCCGGAAATAAAAACTGCCGAAATGTTTACCATGGTCCATAATACCATCCGGGAGTCCCATTGGGTGGGTGAAACCATCCAATTTGCCTTTAAACGACCAATTTATCGAGTTACAACTTGCACCGATTTCATTAACTCAAGCCTACCACAAACGTTTATGACAACAAATAATGATCATATATGGTTCCAAACAGCGTTACATGACCCAGAGATGTATCCCTTAAAATTTCACGACTTTTCGACACCGGCCCTGAAAACTCCAAAATTTCTCAAAAAGCGTGGATAATAGTCTTCAATTTTTGAATTTTTTTGACTTTTTTCACCCGGAATTAAAAATGCCGAAATGTTTACCATGGTCTTTAATACCCTCCGGGTGTCCAATTGTGTTGGTGGAACCTTCCAATTTTCCTTTAAATGACCAATTTAATTACCGGTTTACAACTTGCAAGGATTTCAATAACTCAGGCCTACTACGAACATTTATGACAACAAATAATGATCATATATGGTTCCAAACGACATTATATGACTCTGAGATGTATTCCATAGAATTTCAAGACTTTTCTAAAACGGGCCCCGAAACCTCCAAAATTTCTCAAAAAACGTGGATATTAGCCTTCAATTTAAGAATTTTTATTCGCCCAAAAATAAAAATTGCCGAAATGTTTATCATGGTCCATAATACCATCTGGGAGTCCCATTGGGTGGGTGAAACCATCCAATTTGTCTTTAAACGACCAACTTACCGGTTTACAACTTGCACCGATTTTATTAACTCAAGCCTACCACGAACGTTTATGACAACAAATAATGACCATATATGGTTCCAACCAGCATTAAATTACCCCGAGATGTATCCCTTAAAATTTCAAGACTTTTCAACACCGGCCACGAAACCTCCAAAATTTCTCAAAAAGCGTGGATATTAGTCTTCAATTTTTGAATTTTTTGACTTTTTTCACTTGAAATTAAAAAATGCCGAAATGTTTTCCATGGTCCCTAATACCCTCTGGGAGTCCAATTATGTTGGTAGAACCATGTTTTTTTAAATGACCAATTTAATTACCGGTTTACAACTTGCACGGATTTCATCAACTCAAGCCTACTACAAACATTTATGACAACAAATAATGATCATATATGGTTCCAAACGACATTATATGACCCCGAGATGTATCCCATAGAATTTCAAGACTTTTGATACCGGGACCCGAAACCTCCAAAATTTCTTAAAAAGCCTTCAATTTTGGAATTTTTTGACTTTTTTCGCCCAAAAATAAAAATTGCCAAAATGTTTACCATGGTCCACAATACCATCTGGGAGTCCCATTGGGTGGGTAAAACCATCCAATTTTCCTTTAAACGACCAATTTACCGGTTTACAACTTGCACCGATTTTATTAATTCAAGCCTACCACGAACGTTTATGACAACAAATAATGATCATATATGGTTCCAAACAGCATTACATGACCCCGAGATTTATCCCTTAAAATTTCAAGACTTTTTGACACCGGCTCCGAAACCACTAAAATTTCTCAAAAAGCGTGGATATTAGTCTTCAATTTTTGAATTTTTTGACTTTTTTTCACCCGAAATTAAAAAATGCCGAAATGTTTACCATGGTCCCTAATACCCTCCGGGAGTCCAATTATGTTGGTGGAACCATTCAATTTTCCTTTAAATGACCAATTTAATTATTGGTTTACAACTTGCACGGATTTCATTAAC
The DNA here is from genome assembly GCF_001683475.1 of Chenopodium quinoa. NCBI lineage: Eukaryota > Viridiplantae > Streptophyta > Magnoliopsida > Caryophyllales > Amaranthaceae > Chenopodium > Chenopodium quinoa. The sequence goes on from NW_018745454.1 coordinate 3,143,031, forward strand.
TCAAGTCTACTACGAACATTTATGACAACAAATAATGATCATATATGGTTCTAAACGGCATTATATGACCCCGAGATGTATCTCATAGAATTTCAAGACTTTTCGATACCGGGTCCTGAAACCTCCAAAATTTCTCAATAAACGTGGATATTAGCCTTTAATTTTGGAATTTTTTTGACTTTTTTCGCCCAGAAATAAAAATTGCCGCAATGTTTACCATGGTCCCTAATACCCTCGGGGAGTCCAATTGGGTGTGTGGAATCATTCAATTTGCCTTTAAAGGCCAATTTACCGGTTTACAACTTGTACCGATTTTCCGGTTTATAACGGCCAATTTAATTAACTTATACCGAACCCAACTTGAACCGAAATTGACCAAAACCCCTTTTAACTAGGGATGCCAATGGGTAGGGTGTGGGTCGGGTCCACTGAGATCTAGACCCAGACTCGAAATTTTAAAGGTGGACCCAGATCCGACCCAGAACTGCTGGGTCTAAAAAATTCAGACCCAGATCCTTCGGGTCTAGCGGGTCTCGGGTCTAAAACGAGTCCAAAACGGGTCTAACTTAATTTTTATTAATTTTTTATAATTTTGTATATGATCATAAAAAATGCATTAAAATTTTTTTATAACTATAGTGCTATTAAAATAATAAAAGATGCAAACTTGTTCATATTTTTTACACACAAATAATTTGTTCATTAAAAAGAAAAGACAATGCAAGAAAAAAAAAAATTCGTACTCCGCAAAAACTTAATTTCTTGGTTGCTTGTTGTTTTATTTGCTCACTTTTACTAAAGTTTATCTTCTAAACCTCTAATTACGTAGTATATTATGGTCTGTTTGGTATCAAGGATTTCATTTGAAATTCTGATTTGGACCAAAAATGTTGTTTGTGTAATGCAAAAATTTGAAATCCTAATTTGGGCCAAATCCAAGCCATTGGATAATTATATCCAAATTAATGAATTACAAATTCCATCTCATATGATGTCATTTCAAATTCTCACATGTAAAAAAAAAAAAAAAAAAAAAAAAAAAAATCCCCAATTTCTCTCTCCTAGGTCTTTTAACGTTTTCCCAATTTTTTTTCTCTCTCTCCTCCATTGAAGCAACTTCTTAGTTCTTCCTCCTCCATCAATGTACTCTATATTCTCTTCTCTTCCATTGTATCAACTTCTTAGCTCTTTCTCCTCCATCAATGTACTATGTATTCTCTACCAAAGATTCTATCCTCCATTAAAGCAGCTTATGTGCGTTCGCTTCCATCGAAAAATTTCTAAGGTAGTATAATCAATTTTCTAACCACCGATCACCATTGACATGTCAATTAGAATGCCAATTCCGAATTCGCTTGGTTTGGATGCCAATTTGGGTTGATTGATGTCATAATCTAAATAATGACTGCAGATTTTGGTTGATTAATGCCGATTTCTCCCCTAATTGGGACAACAATTTGGGGATTTGGATGAACATGAAGAGAGAGATTTAGATAAACAATTGGGGGATTTGAATGTCAGGGGGAGTAGAGCAAGGAAGAGAGAATTTGATAAATTTGGAATTCTAAGTTTTTTCAAATAGAGAATTCGGAATTTAATGTCAGTAATTTAAATTCCAGATTTGAAATTATAGATTTCAAATGAAATGCTTGAATCCAAACACTACCTTAAGTGATTTGTAATAATATTATAACTGATATATGTATTTATAATTTTAAAAAAATTAAAACGAGCCCATGGGTCGGGTCTGGGTCGATAATATTTGGACCCAGACCCGACCCATTAAGCTTAGACCCACATCTAACCCAGACCTATCGGGTCTAAAATTTAAGGACCTAGACCCTAAAATATGGGTTAGGTCCAACCGAGTCTGGGTCGGGTCCAGGACCCATTGCAATCCCTAGTTTTAACCCGTCAAAACCCAACAACTTGTTACTAACCTAACCTGAATTCAACCCGACTCATTCCTAACCCGACCCGTTACAAACCAAACCCGAAATCAACCCGACTTGTTATTGACCTGATCCAAATTCAACCCGACTTATTATTGACCCGACCTGAATTTTACCATACCTATTACTTAACCAACCCAAAAAATTCAACTCGATCTGTTACTAACCCGACTCGAAATTAGCACAACTTCTTATTGACCCGACCTAAATTCAACCCAAATTGTTCTTGACCCGATTTGAAATCACCTTAAATGCAATTTAGACCACCTTATTATTGTTGATTAAAGCATTTTGTCTTAGGCGACCAAATTGTCCAGCAAAGAAAGGAGCATCATCCTCAAATTTAAGAGTTAAATATAGTATATATTTGTTGTATGGTCAAAGGAGATAATTATCTTTCTAAATTATAGACTATAGTTCCCTATTATATTGCCATATATATTATAGTCAAAGGAAATAATTAGCTTGATAAAAATGATAATTATCTATTTATAGTTAGTTGAACCAGAGTATAACCTAACTTGAAAATGACCCGATCTGATTATAACCTGCAAATTATTGACTTGAACATAACCCAACTTGAACCCGAGAATGACTCGACTTGGAAATGACCCAACCTGATTATAACCCGTAAATTATTGACTTGAACCGAACCCGACTTGAACCTGAGAATGACCCGACCTGATTATAATCCGCAAATTATTGACATGAACCGAACCCGACTCAAACCCGAGAATGACCCGACCTGATTCTAACTTGCAAATTATTGACTTGAACCGAACCCAACTCGAACCCAAGAATTACCCTAACCCGTTTTAACCCGTGAAAATCCGAATTAAACCCGACCTATTGTTCACCCGACTTGTTATTAACCCGACCCAAACCCGATAAGAAGTATGACCTAACGTGACCCGACTCAAGCATGACCCAACCCAAACCTGACCCATGAAATTAATCTAAATTGACCCGACCCGAGTTGACCCGACCCACTCATACCTGACCTAAACCCGACTCGTTTACTCGAATTGACAGCTCTAGATATAATCATGGTATTATGCATAGGTTCTTAACTGTAATGCCCAAAACATAATCATCATAGATTTCTAAAAAATCATTCACTTCTTTAATTAAAAGTTAAGCAAAAAATATTTAGCAGGAGCGATTCAGTTCTAACCATGTATTCCAAAAGTGAAGAAAATCAGTTAAAATAACATGCCCAATAATACTAAGTAGTAACAGATTACCAGCATAGCAAATTACTCAATATAACACAGTCATTAGCTAGTATATCCATGATCATCAGTCAACTGTCAAAGAAATGCAAAGCAGAATAAAATTTTGGTAATATAATACCTGAACAAAAATCATCTGAGCTTTGCCTTCCCAGATGTCCTTTCAGCTGCCTCCCTAATTTTGTCAATATACCCTTCGATTGGTGGTGTCAGTGTAGCCATAAACCGATTTGCAGGGAATGGAGCCATATCAGGTACCAAAGCTGCTGCTTTCAAAGGTTCAGGCAAAGCCTCAATCGCCTCTTTCTTCAATCTCAGAAGCGTAGTCTCTGCCTTCTGCCTCGCACGATGCCTTCTCATCAAAACCCTACTGTACTCTTTAGCAAGTCGACGACCATCTTCAACTGTCAGCTCATATTTTGGAATGGCATCAGCATCAACTATACCCAAGGAAATTAAATCCAAACCCGGGGTACCCATCATTGATGGCTTCTCAAAACCAGTTCCTTCTTTGGCTTGTTTCTTCAATATATCCATCTCCCTCTGGCGTTCTTTGCTTATAAGCCCTAATTTCTCACGAGCCGCCTCACGTGCCCTCTCCTTAGGCTTCAAAAACCTAATTGGGGTTGGAGAATTCAAGCACTTTTTGGCCATCTCTTCAAGTTCAGCAGCCAACCCGGACTTACGGCCCCCTCCGGTGTCTGCTACTGCTCCTTTTTTCGGCGCCTTCTTAGATTTCTTCTTCAATTCCTGCGCTGCCTTAACCTTTCCTTTACCTTTTGCAGTACCACTCACAGAACATCGTTGCAAAAATTGGTGGCTTAAGCTCCCAATAGTTGTATCAGAGCTGGTCAATCTTTTACTAACATAAACCCTAAACATCTTTCCCAACTACTATAAATCCTAAGCTGAAGATATGCAATTCCTTTTGATTTTCGACGGTGGGTTTTAAAGACAGACCTGATTATACAATAAAATTTCAATTTATATCAACAAATATGATGTAAAATCTCACAAAAATCCTAACTTTTTCTATAATCTAAAATACCCACAAAGAAAACATTGTCTTCTATATCCCATCAATCAACACAGGACTTATAAATCTCAAATCAGATGCTAAAAGATTATAATGAGCATATAAAATTAAAAGCAATGTGAGAAGTGAAATTAACAGAAAATGGATTTCAATTACAAAGTTACAGTCTTATTAAAAGTGAAACAAAATGCTAGTTCATCCATTTCATTGAATAATTAGAATAGGATTAAAATATTAAAGATTGGTATTGATAGAGAAGAAGAGAGAGAAAGATAGAGCAGCTTACCTTCGTCGACAGTTGAGTTAAACCCCAGCAACCTCTGCATTCACAGTCGCACCACCCCTTTAGCTTTCTTCTCTCAAAAGAGAAAATGAAGTAGAAGTTGAGTTTGGGAATTTCGGACTTTGGGAGTGTGTTTTCGGGTAGAAATTACCCGAATTTGGTTCCGGGTCAACGAAGTATCTGTTTTTTTTCGTCTAAAATAGGTGGCCTTTTTATTTTCTAAACTAATTTTTATTTTATTTTTTTTGACAAAGATCTTTCTAAACTAATTTAGAAATTATTAAACACACAAATACCAATTATAAGTTTTTGATTTGTAGTAGTGCTTCAAATTTTCATAAATCGGTAAACCTCAAGCTCGTGTTATATTGTTTTCCTTCAAAAAAAAAAGCTCGAGTTTATATTGACCTTTCTTATATTTGTACAACATGACTTCGTACTTATGTACCCTAAATTCATGCTTTGCATAATAATTGTGACACTTGACCAGAGACAATATACATATTTTTTGTATTTAATACGGATTATTGAGTACGTATTTTAATTCAAATGAAATGAGCATTCTCAATTTACTATTGATAATTGAAGTTCATTTTCAGAGCATTGGTTATTGCCTCACCAAGAGTGCATGAATGTGCACATACCTTAATGTATATGATTGATTGTTTTCTCACCAAAAAAAAAAAAGAAAGAAGTAATTATTGATAAGTTAGCTCACTCGACCATACAACCATTTCTCGTTCAGTATGCCTTTTTCCTCCACCAAATCTACCAGTAAACTAGTAAAGCACCAGGAATTCAGCAGTTAAATGAACTTTATCTTGCAGGCGTTAACAAGTCGTCAACAACGATTGTCCTCAATAGTGCAAATATAACCACGCAGATTCGCAATGTGGAAGCCAGAGGGCAACATAAGTAGAGCAAAAAAAAGCCACTTGAATTATATAAATAGCATGTATATTTATCCATATCAACATTCCAATACTAAAACTGGAGACACAAAGCAATTGGAATACATAGTAGCTCTATGGCCTATAATACAACATGGATAAGAACCAAATTTGCAATATTGCTAGTCAGATGTAGCTAAGTGTAACTCTACTCCGTTCCAGCAATTTTCTTCTTCAATGATTCGATGTCTTCTGCTAGTTCCTTTCTACTAGACTGAACCAAGACAAGAAAAGGTCAGTGTCATTTAGCTTTTAGCATAAAGATGAAGCTGTGAGTAAAATCATCAAACGACTTTTGACACAAATAAAAAACTGAATAGCAGACTTTATCATCCTAAAGACCTCCTCTGTTTCTTATAGGCTTAGTAGAAAATAATTATAAGAAAGATATGCACCAATATACAACCAACAGGTTTAGTAGCACAAGAGATCAAATATCAGTAGAAGGGTAGCACAAGGTCTTTGCATTAACTAAGCAAGTGCGAGAAAAGCAAGAGCAAGGGATAAGGTTCAGATGAGATGATGTTAACTAAAGATAGTAGGGCATTAGGCTTTATTTATTTTTCTTTAGCTGAACAGAGAAAGAAGGGTACCGGGGTTGAAGCCGAACATTGGACATACAAATATAGGAGAATTGCTTTCAATCAGTTCAGAAAGATAACAAAACTAAGCAGCTCAAATTCACTGAACAGAAAATAATAAACAGGAACATTACCTTGAAAAGAAGGTATCGGTAAACAAACCATCCAGTGTATCCGAGCCCAACCAACTCCATGATCTTAGGAAGCTGATGATATCAAACATATAAATTATGGATCAAACATACTTTCAAAAAAGCTAATTATCAGAAAATATCTGTCAAATTTGTTCTTCAAATGAACCTATTCATTCATCTTAATAAAACCCAAAAATAAACTTAGCGAGTTACCGTCTATTCACAGAGCACCTCATATTGGCTAAATAAAAAAATAAAAAGAAAAAAGAAAGAAAGACCTGAATTTTTCTTTGGTATATATCAGCTGGATCAGTAACTAGGTAAATACATGGCAAGAGTTCAGCCAACTCAAGAGGAAGCACCAAAGAAACGTAGCAAGAACTTCGAGGCACACTAAATCAATCACTCTTAAAACTTATAAAAAAATGGGATTTTTCTTTTTGGTTCGTCAAATAGGAAGGGTACAATATAATTCAGATACTACTAGAGGGAGAATACTGTTGGAGATATATATATTCGGAAAGGATTTTTATGTTTGACACAATTCAAATACTGCAAAATGTAATTAGATTTCAAGAAGACAGATCCAAGAAGGGGTATAGTAGAACAGAAAAGATCACATACCAGAGGAACAGAGTTGATAGCACCAACAAGAATGGAAGATATCCAAACTGCCACTAATGCCCCACCACCATATATAATTACTGTGGACTTATTTTCAAGTTTATCCCACTGCAGAAGTTAAATAAAAAATTAGGCCATGACAAAACACTAGCAGTGGGCATTTCATGTGAGGTCATTAGTCACACTTACCTTCTCTTTCAGGTCACTAATTAGTTCAGAGCTATCGACTGAAGTATCTTCTGTTGAGGAAGCCTTGACCTGAAGGGAAGAAAACCTTCTTGACTCTGCAGAAATTAAAAAAGAAAAACTGGCTCAGTACCAGCTATGCAAGGAAGCAGCGAAAAAAGCCAGACTGCCAGAATTCAAACATTTTACAACCACGACCAAAGAATGTAGAAACACGTCTAACAAAAAGGTTCAAATTTTAGAAAACTGTCCAATATAAATATCACTAGTTCAATTTGACCTTAGAGTCCTCACTCAGTCCCCAAGACAATGTCCAAGGGAACTCTATAGATAAATTAAGGAGTGTAAGTACAGCTTAAAAGTGAATTTAACCAACATTGCATTAGAATTAGTGAATTACAGGAATAAGGAAAGCTGATAGGTAAGGTATGCAATAGTCCTATAGATGCATTAAAGTATTTTTAGAAAAAGCAAGCAAAGGAGATTTCTCAGACATACAAAAAGGGTCATGTAAGTATCAACATTCCCGACACAAAATCAATTGCTAGACATTCCGATTCAGGAAATACACAGTGCACAACTACAAGAACTAAGGAACTCGGACACTAATAAGTAGACAGTGGAAAGACAATAACAAATTAACAAGCAAAATAATCCAGATAAAGCCCACATTGGAGGCAATACACTTGCACCAGAATGCGTGAATATTTACCATTTTCCTGATTCTTAGCCACATATTAATACTCCGTACACATATTCATATATCCTCACCCATCACATTAAGTATTAGTTGATAAATATTAATTCATGCAGAGTATGTTTATAGGTCCTCACCTTGAGTTCATCACTATAATTTACAATTTTTATGTCACAAAAAAATTCATGGCACCGTCAGGCTAGAGATAAAACCACACATAATTAAACACCTATAGCTTGCAAATGGTAATGGCAGCATAATAACTAAGACATTTACAATTGTTCGTAAAAATTGCATCCGCTACCATTTTCAACAAATTAGGCTTGGCTAAGAGGCTAATTTTAGATCTTCTCAGCAATGGACAATTAATAGGTAACCTCAACTACAATTCCTTCATATTTGAACTAGTCTGTCCTTTTTGCTTCACGCACCATCGCATAAGGATGCAAGGACCCAACCCTTCTATTTATGAAGGAAAGCCCTACGGGCACACCCTTTGACCAGAATTGAGATTCCCCATTAGAATCCCAGCTAAGCTAACATGAAGTTCTTTTATAGCTTTGAATCTCTTTACTTGGGGATAAAATTAGGTTACAAACTTACAACTCATTTGTGGTCTTGTACCAATTTCCACAAAAAACAATATGATAAGTTTCTTCTACCTTTAAATGATTAAGAACACTTCAATAGATCAATAATATGGGATTTTTAAAGTCCTCAAAACTAAGGCAAGTCTAAGAAATTATTACAAATTGCCAAGCTTTCCTTATCACTCAATCCCCACAAATAATTCTACGATTAATTCTGAAAAAATATAGTTAATTCACAGGAATATAAGAAGAAACACGACAAAACCGCTCAATTCTTATCCTTTCAGGGTTGCAAATTGCAAATTACATTGTTATACTATTAGTAACTATCTTAACAGTCAACATTTGTAGTTCAAAGACAATGACTTTGAAATTCAACTCATTCAATCAGACTACCCTTATAATTATACACTAATTATCAAACCAAAATTAATTAATACAAAAACAACATGAGTCAAAAAGGCAAAACTTGCACAAGACAGACCAGGTGTTCGACGAAATGCCGCAAAGAAAAATACCAGACAAATTGTTGGAGAAGATCCTCAAAGATGAAGTAGAGGAACGAGGAGGAAGATAAGGCAACGCTAAAAAGCGGGAAGAGTGGTTAGCGTGGACACGTGGAAGCAACCCAGTAGTTGCAGCCGCCATTGAAGATGAAGTTCCTGCATAAGCTGCTGCTGCCATTGTTTAACCTCCTTCACCCAAAATAAGGCCTTTTTCAGGCTAATTTTCTCTCTCCAGAAAATATAAAAGGTGGGTGCTTGAAAATGTGAGAGAAAATTGTTGAATTTGCTGAAATTTGGGTTTTGTTCAGTTTGGTTTTCCACCATTCGTAGCATATCCATGAGATTTTTATTTATTTTTTGTTTATTGAAGAAAGTGATTTTGTTGGGTGACACGTGGAGTGATGAGGGCTCCTGATTGGGTAATCCCTATCTCAAAATCCACGTTTGACTTCTCCTTCACTTGATTTAATTTAATTACTTTCTTAAAAGTTTTTAAACAACATTCCAAAACATAAAATTTTTAGCTAAATGGTTTTGTGGGTTTGTATTGTACAGTACTATAGATTAAGTTGACAATATCTGACATCGGGATAATGATGTAGACAAGATTTGATTTCAATACACTTTAAAAGTCTTTAACCAACTAAATTAGGTTAATTAGCTAGCACAGTAGCACCTTCAACACATCAATATTGTTATAATTGTTAAGTGTTGTTTGTATTAGTTGGTAGCTAATTATTTGGTTTGGCTATCTAGTTGTATTAGTTGTTTGTGTAAATCTGCTAATAAGAACTAACATCAGAATACTACTACATAAATTTTTAAGAATCTTTGAAAGTAAAGGTAGTAAATTGACCCCGTAAAATACTACACTACTATAGTTTACAACATTACAAACCTCTTTTCTAAAACGCTCTTACAATCAATTTTTCGACTCACACTAATGTTTCAATCCATTCTTAATGAAGACTTTCACATGAGGTTTGTACTTGGTCAAATCTCTCTTTTTGGCTCAAACAACTCTCATTAAAACAACCTTTAGCCCCATGTGTGTACTAAACCTATCTCCTCTATCACCATGGTTATTAAGCTCTAAAATCTAATTAATATAAGATTCAAGTTTTTATATAACATGGTTATCAAGCTCTAAATTGCATATCAAATGATGGATGATTGAAGTATACTTAAATTATATTATGGTAATTTTTTTTTGAGGGAAAATATTATGGTAATTTTATATCAAAATAACATTGCAATAGTTTTATTAAATTTCATATGTCAATAATTTTGAATTGTCCCACTATAAATTGGAGTATTTTATTATTTTTTTAATAGAATTGGATACAAAATATAAAATAGAAGAACGTGTCAAAATTCCAATATATATATATATATATATATATATATATAAAAAATAAAAAAAAATAAATAAAAAAAACATTGACAAGAGTTTGAATAGGAACTAGGATTGCAATGTTAAAATCTGCTATCTACAAAGAGGCTGAGCATTAAAAATGGTCATGGGTATCCAAATAACAAACTACATACTTCTGGTAAAATATTCTTTATACTACCCATCACTTGATTTAAATATCGACATATTGAAAAATATCATTATAATCCAATGCAAATTACTACCTCCGGTAACTATTATTTGCAACAAAGGGGTATTATTTATGAGATATAAAATATTCCTTTGTTGCAAATAATAGTTAACGAAGGTAGTAAATACGCTGATCTTTATCACATTCATACATCCATATTCCATAATATCATAATGCCTCTTAAAAATGTATTTGGAGTTGTCCACTCAAACGTGCATATGTAGTTTGTAGACCCAATACGTAGCACTAATAAACTATCAGTCCAAAATGCTAACACATCCACCAATGATTAAAGCTAAAATTAGTACATCATCAATATTCTCTTATTCCTCATCATCTACCAAACAAACTTATAAAATGTACCAACCTACTTATACAAATCCATTTATATAAACTACTATAAACACCCAAAACAAAACCATTATCATATTTTTATTGAAAAAAATGTTATTTAGTTGGTAAATTACGTCCGTATTCTTCGCTGACTAAGTGTCAAGAAATAAAAACCAAAACCTTTATTTTGAACAACTCAAAAAGCACCCCTTTTTCTTCTCTGGTGCTGACAGTCTAGCATGGCCCTTCTTCTACGTAATTATACTTATTAGTGTCATTTTACTTCCATTTTTATTTCCTTAATTATCACATTTTTCATCAACCATTCCCTTTTTCCTTTTTTCAAGCATATAAATTTCCATTTTCATCTTATTTTCACTAATAAAAAGTCTTAATGTTTGTATCATTATAAATCTCACTTCTCAAAGTTCTCATCTTTTTTCTGATTCAGATCATAAAACATCAAAAATCCAATATTTTTTCATCTTTATTCAAAGAAATCAGAGGATTTTCTGAAAAAGATTGAAACTTTATGATCATTTTAGATTAATTATGGAGTAATTAATCATAATGTAAGATCATAAGCAATGTGGGCTAATTTCAACATAAACTGGTATGCAATCTCTACTATATGGGTGATCATGATCTTAAATTTATCATTTTTTCCTTCATTCTCTTTATCCATAAACAATATTACACACATTAGTGATGATAATCCTACTTATTTAGATGATTATCTTTATAATTACTCCGCAAAATCATTACCCAAAAAGCCTCACACAGGTGTTCTGTACAACATTTCACTTCCTGCTAATTTTTCTGATATGAAAGTCTCATTATTAAGGTTAAGGAGAAGTGCTTTATGGAGTAAAGGTGTAAATTCAAGTAATTTTGATATACCACCAAAAATAACCACTACACCTTATGTGAAAAGATTGGAAATCATGTATGAAAACTTGGGGAATTTATCATCTCAATACTATGAATTACCTGGATATACATTTATTACAAAAGTTATTGGATTCGCGGTGTATAATGCCTCGGATTCTAGTGAAGGAACGAGCTCGAAAAGGCTTAATATCACCTTATTAGTAGGGGAGTCAATTAAGGTGAAGTTTTCTCAAGGGGAAGTTTTATTACAAGGGAGAAATAATAGTGATGATGTAAAAAATAAGCTTAAAAAGTGTGTTAGATTTGATCCATTGAGTGGTTTGGTCGAGTTGGGAGATATGTTAAGGCCTAATGTTTGTTTGTCACAAGGTGTAGGGAATTTTGCTATAGCAATGCCTAAAGTTAATGACTCGATATCACCTTCACCTCCATCTCCGCCTTTACCTAGAGGTTCGCCATTGTTCCCATCCTCTCTAGGCCACAAAAGAAGAGAAAGGAAGAAAATCATCGCGATGTGGGTGTGGTGGGTGGTTGGATTCACAGGTGGACTAGTTGGTTTAATGTTGTTAGCTTCGTGTATAGTACTTGGTTACAAAACATATAGTTCGCGAAAGATTCAAAGTATGGAAAGAACATCGGAGAAGAGTGAGTCTCTTAATACAAAATGGATTGGCAATAGTAAGTTTCCTTTGGCCCCGGTTTCTAGAACTCAAGCAGTCCTTGAAAATGACTTTGCTCCTTAAGATTGATAATAGTAAGTTTAAGTTTCATTTTTATTATATTGGTTTCTTCTATATGTTAGTGTAGTTTTAATACATGTACAATTTTTTTAGCATGGAAAACTGTAAATTGTTCATATGTATTAAAAAGAGGGTTAATTTTGCCTAAATTTGCTGATTACTGTTATACTTGGCTTGTGAAATTCCCTTGATCTTCTTGCAATATGAAAAGAGATTAGATTCTTTAACAATGTACATTCATTATGTTCATGATAAGTATATTAATCGAACCGAAACCGGCAGCTTAATTAGCAAAAACAAAAATAATCAGTTTGGTGGAATACACCCATCATTTACAGCATATGCACCAAAGAAGTTATCTGGAAATTTCAAAAGGAGACAAGCATATTATTATTGTCCACTTAGTCTATGATGACTTTGAATAATTATGGTGAAATAAACTAGTCTTGTTGACAATAAATATTTAAATCCATCAACAACTTTCAAGGACATATCTTGGAAAGATTATTTGTACTACCCAAATTCATCATTATTGATAATTCAATTTGATGCTATGCACCAATTTATCTGGCCAAAACATAACTAGTACTACTACTAATACTAATCTAAGAAGCGGCCATTTAGCTTATGCAATTTATCCAATAGGGTGGAGGTCACAAACACGATTTAGAGGGAAAGGAGGATCGAATATAGAGCCATTAAGAATAGATAAGGTGACAAGCTTATTCGCGACTTCAGTAGCATGTATGCCATCCCAACTTACATACTTGCTAGGATCTTCACAAGCTGTTGCTGTTAATGTGCTTCCATTTATGAGTTTGGTGTTCCCACAAAATACCTGAGGGTTGAAATTGTAAGGTCCACCCCCTTGACCACAACATGCTTTAGTTCCATACTTTAGGCCTGTTACACATGACAAATATATTAATATTTATTTATTTAATTAACCAAAGTTCAAAGTAAAAAAGAAAACGAAAAGCTCCTTTTTTTTTTCTCTCTCAAGGTAGGGTTATCTAAAAGTAGTTTGATTAAGAATAGCTACTTGATTAATAATGTGATTATAATGATTAAACATTTACAAGCATTTCTTAGAAAGTGATATATATTAATATACAGAGTATCAGTAAATTTGTAAAGTAGTTACATCAAGGTGAATTAGGTGAAAGTTAGATTAATAGCTAGTTTACTTAGTAAAGTGTGTCTTAGAAGCCGTACCTGAGAGATCGAACCTGTCTATAACATCATATATATCCTAAATGATTGATCAATATTGTTTGATTCTTAAAAAAGACAGGTGATTATATATTTGGTAGTTATGAAGTCATGCTCATGATTAAGATCAACCAGATTAATGCCATTTTAGCTGATGCAAGCTTACTTTATTCCCATGAACTTATCATAGGTTATATTCCTCAATATTTAATTATATACTGATCATTGCTAGCTGCCTTAATCATCACAATTCATAATCTAACTCATTATCTACTTAGCCATCATAATATGACTTGTCATGACACCTAGTCATAATACATAGAGTAATGATTTAATTAATCATTTTAATCCATAATATCTCTCTAATCACTTTTTGAGTTAAGTTGGAAATAATTAAATCATAATAACTTAACATAGCATAATTGAGTAATACCATAAGTTGTAGGGTGTTGGAAGAGGTCAAGCAATACAGAGTGAGTATCCACATAGATAATGGAAGCATTAGGGAGAACTCCTCTGGTTTGTTGGATTGCATTCTTGAGCATGTCATTGTAATCTTTCACAGCATTATTGTAGGAGATCATGCAACCGAATTCGTCGATATCCGAGCTTTTGTGTGGGAGCTCCACCAAGAATGCTGGGTAACAACCTATAGGTGCTAGATTAAGCACCCAAAATGTTCTTCCTCCTATACCATATAGTTCCTGAATTTTCATTTCATATAATTAAAGAGTTAAATCTCAAATAAGTAGTAATTGGGCTTTGTATTTGGGCCTAAGTCCTGATAATCGAGCATGATGCTATGGCCCAATAACAAATTGCTGTTTTGGGCCTTAAACCCAAAAAAAGATTAGATAATGGACTGACCTTGATAGTATAAACAATCTGGGAAATAACTTGAGGTAAAAACTGCTTCACTCCACCAATACCAAGGTTTGCTAAATTTCCAGTGAAGTCATTTTGGCCAATATAGAATGTGTAGACTGCTTTGCTAAATATGCTTTTTGAAGGAAGAGGGGTTGATACTAGCATAAAAGTTTTAATTAGCTCTCAATACAACATACAATACGTGAAATTCTACTAATACATTAATATCAAATGTTGTTACTCCCTTTGTTCCTTTTTAAACTTATTTGTAGTACATATTTAAGTGTACACTATGATTATTTATATTGGGAAAAAAGAAATATAATGAGTCATGAGAAAGTGTCAAATAATAATATTCCTACCATTAGTGGAAGAAGAGTGGGAAATTTCAAGAACTCTGGATTGTAACTCCTTCATTTGGTTAAGCTGAATGGCCAAAGAGAAAGGGCTGACACCAGTGACAAACAAGGAAGTGTTTGGCAGTCTTACTGTAGAGGCCGCTGTTGCAAAGTTTGCACCATGTCTGTAATCAGCTCCAATTGACTTCAAGTACGGGCTTATAAATGGTATCCCGATAGCTTGTGCTGAAAAAAAAAAAACATACAGAAAACATGTCTATTATACACTCGGATGTACCTAAAAATAGTTACACTCACACCTTAAGCTTTAGATTTCTCAGATACCTTTTACAACATGAAGTCGCCAAATTTAAGTCCACATTTATATTAAAACAAATCTAGTGAACTTACCTAAGAAGTCAACAATGACCCTTCCATCAGAAGCTCTACCAACAGGTTTCTTGAAATAAGTCATCCCAGAAGGCCCTCTTTGAGATGGAAATGCAGCAAAGAAACCTCCAGTATCAGTATTCGAATCCCCAAAGTTAAATATTCCCTCTATATCACACTTACCTTCACAAAAACCGGCCCTCAACACCGCCACCACTACCACCACCACAACCACCAACACGCGACCCATTATCGTGCCTAAAACAGACCAAAGACTAATGTTATGTGACAAAGAACCAACTATAAATCTAGGGCTTTAACAATTTATGTTACCCCTAGGAAAATAATGATGGTAAGGACCATAGAAGCACTTCTAAATATATGCATGCTTTGTGATCAACTGAAATTTTGATACTATTTTTGCTAGCATGCCTGCAATTTATTTTTTCTTTATTATCTTATGAAACTTTAAATCTGTGGACCACCACAAAAACATACTGGTAGTTTGCTACCATGAATTTTGGTCTCGTGGTGGATGATAATTGATAGGTGAATGGTAATCTTGGACATGTTTTTGAGTTTACCTCGATCTAGATTTTTTCTCCGAGTTTATGGATCCTAAACTCTTGGATTTTATGCATCATTCAAGTTGCATTGCCAATCATCTCAATTTCGAAAATTTAATCATCATGAATTCATGAGCTTATAAGTTGCTTGTGTTCTCTCCTTCTGAAATTAATAGTGGTTAATACAGTTATAAATTGTTCAAAAATGATTGATGCATATCTTAAAACAACAATAGTTTAATTTGTGCTCGTAATCAAATATATATCCTTACTCGAATTAGTGAAGATTGAGATTATAAAAGTAACAAATTATTCTAAATGGTCTATGCGAAGTATTGATGTCTATGCAATATTGCAATTCATACAAATTTGGAGGGCTTTTTTTTTAAGAGTTTTAAAAAAATGAAAAGGTAAGTAAGAATTAGGAATAGGAACTAAAAATTTATTCTCTCTTTGATTAGAATTTTTAGAAGGCCTAACTTTGTATTTAATTACTAATATTGTAATAGTTGGGCTTGGGCCCAACATTAATTAATATTTCGATCTAGATCTTGTCTATAACTCTATAATATCTAGCCACTTGTGATTGATGATTGGATGACCGATGAGTGTTTACGAGACTAGGGGTGTACAAAAACTGGATCGGACCTGAAACCGGACCTGAACCGACCTGATCCGGACCGGACCTGACCCAGATCTATTGATTCAGGTTCGGTCCCGGTCCTAAAAATCAAGGTTCCCGGTTCCGGTCCGGACCCGGTCTAAACCCTGGGTTTTCAGGTCCGGACCTGAAACCCGAAAAATTTGTATTTTTTTTTTTTAAAAAAAAAATAAAAATAAATCAAAAATCAAAATAACGTTGCAAGCTGCTTGAGTGACGCTTCGATTCTCTTTCATTTCATTCTAACCCTAACAAACAGCTATATGACTATCTCCATTCTCCAAGACTCCAATCTCCAAACTCCCTGGCTGTCTCCCCCTCTCCCTCACGCTCACTGTCTCCAGTCTCAGCCCAACGCGGCAACGCCCACCGCCGACACCTCCTGCCTTCCTCACTCTCTCAGGCGAAGCCCAGGCGCCCACCGGCCACCGCATGAGACAGCTACTGCGCGATTTTCCATTTCTCCGGTAAGTTATTTTTTTTTTTTAATGTAAATCTAAATTATCTAATTATGTTTGGGTATTTTGTATTCGAAATAATGAATTAAGTGTTAGAATTTATATGTTTATTCATGTTTCAATTGCTTATAATGATTATTTGATGTTTGCATGTTGAATTTCTTTTTTTTACTTCAATGTTTTCGAATTTATGTTTTTCTTTTTTGGTTTATTTTCGAATTTCTTTCGAATTTATGTTTTTTTTTTGGTTTTTTTTAGTTTAAAGTTTAGGGTTTTAGGGTTTAATGTTTAGAATTGATAACAAGTATGGTTTATCTTCGAATTTATGTTTTTTTTTTTGGTTTTTTTTGAGTTTAGGGTTTAGGTTTTAGAATTGATCACACTATCACAGATTCACAGCCTTTGAATCTCTGTTAGGCCAAATTTAAATAAATAAATAAATAAACGTAGTGCATGATTTGTAAGAGACTCAGATGATTAAATAAGTTGGCTAACTTGTATCAAAATTGATAAGACATGGTTGTATGCAGTTCAGAATTCAGATTTGAGTTGGCTAACTTGTTTAGAATTGATAAGATCATAAGACATAGTTGTATACTTGTATGCAGTTCAGGGGTTCTTATTCTTGTTCTTATTCTTGCAGACTTGCCTAGGGCTAACAAGGGAGTGGAGGAACCACGGATTCTTATTCTTGCAATGTAAGTTGCTCTTAATTTTTTTTATAAAATGGTATGTGTATATAATTGTTACTTTAAAATTACTTATATTGTCTATAATTATATTGTAGATGGAGAGCTCTCAATCCAAACGGTCTGCTTCTTTTTCTGAACAAACGTCACAGCCACTTTCTGAAAAGGATATGGAAGAATTGCAATCTACTTTGCCTCCTGATAAGAAGCTAAAAGCGGGGCGGGAGTATATATGGAACAGAAAAAGTAAGAGGAAAGCTGAGTATTGGAAATATTACTTAGAGTACGTCGAGAATGGAAAACTACGAGCTGAATGTAAGTTTTGTCCTAAAACTTTTGCTGCTGATGGTAATCTTAATGGTTCCAAAAATGTTAAAAATCATGCAGAATCATGTCTCGGTAATCCTATTAATATAGAAAAAGAAAAGGGCAAAGAAAAGCAAACTAAATTGTATTTTGATCAAGAACATGAGAGTGGTGAATTAAAGTGTGGGAGTAGGATTATTAACTTGAATGATGTTAGAGAGGCATTGGTTCACATGATTATTGTTGATGAGTTACCATTTAAGCATGTGGAAAAACCCGGTTTTAGGCACTTTGTGCAAGTTGCATGTCCACGATTTCACATTCCATCTCGTGTTACCATTGCTCGTGATTGTTTAAAGTTGTATTATAGTGAAAAAGAGAAATTGAGAGAAATGTTTAAGACATGTCAAAGAATTTCTGTGACCATTGATACCTGGACTTCAATACAAAGAATTAATTATATGTGTCTTACAGCTCATTTCATTGATAATGACTGGAAATTAAATAAAAAGATCATAAATTTTTGTCCAATTTCTAGTCATAAAGGAGAGGCTATTGGAAAAGCAGTTGAGGCATGTTTAGAGTATTGGGGTATTGATGATAAACTTTTTACTGTCACTGTTGATAATGCTTCTTCAAATGATGTTGCTTGTGCACACTTGAGTAGAATGGTTAGAAGAACAGGATGTATTAATGATGGAAAAAATCTTCATGTTAGATGCATTGCTCATATCATTAATTTAATTGTGTGGGATGGTATTAAAGAACATGGTGTGTGCATTGATAGAGTTAGAAATGCTGTGAAATATGTTAAGAACTCCCCTGCAAGAATACTTAGATTCAAAGATCTTGTGCAAAAAGCAAACATAGATTCAAAATCTTCTTTATCCTTTGATGTCCCCACTCGTTGGAACTCCACATACATAATGTTGGAAACGGCTTTGAAGTTTCGACGTGTTTTTAGTGGGTTATCTCTTCCTGATGGAGAGGA
This sequence comes from Chenopodium quinoa, assembly GCF_001683475.1. Taxonomy (NCBI): domain Eukaryota; kingdom Viridiplantae; phylum Streptophyta; class Magnoliopsida; order Caryophyllales; family Amaranthaceae; genus Chenopodium; species Chenopodium quinoa. Next base: position 3,161,848 of record NW_018745454.1, read on the forward strand.
TTTGAATGACAATGAAAGGCCTCCCAAACCCGAAGATTGGGAAAAAGTGGAGAGGTTAGTTTTGTTTCTAGAGGGGTTTTATCTGTTGACTAAACGAATTTCTGGTTCCCATTATGTGACAGCTAATAAAGGTTTAGGAGAAATTGCTTCTATGTATGATATGTTGAATAATTGGGAACAAAGTGAGGACTTGAATTTTCAAGCTATGGCCATTGCAATGAAAAAAAAGTTTGATAAGTATTGGGGGGATGTGGATAAGATGAATAAATTCATTTATGTTGCTCTTCTTCTCGACCCTCACTCTAAGATGATCATTGTTGAATTGACACTAACAGACATGCATGGACCGGAAAAGGGTACAAAACTTGCTAATGATGTGAAGGAGTTCGCTTACTCTTTATTTGAGGAATATAGAAAAATGTATGCTACTTCTAATATTCCAGATTGTGGAGATAATATGTCAATGGATATTGATAATAGTAAAGGAGTGGGTTCCGATTATGTGAGGAAACTAAAAGAAAGAGCAAAATGATTGAAGGGGACAAGTGGGTATGCGATAAGTGAGTTGGATAGGTACTTAAATGATCAATTAGGGCCTGAGGAGGAAGAACAAGATGCATTGACATGGTGGGGTAAGAATGGTCAGCGTTATGTGATTCTTAATCGCATGGCACGTGACATACTAGCCATCCCATTATCGACCGTTGCATCGGAATCTGCTTTTAGTACGGGAGGTCGTACTCTAGATCCATTTCGGAGTTCTTTAACTCCTAAGGTAATGCATCGTTATCTTTTTATTTTATAAAATCAAGTTTGTTTATATCTTAATATGACTTTGTTTATACATATTTGTGTAATATTTTTGTATTGAAGATGGTTCAAGCGCTACTTTGCACACAAGATTGGCTTAGAGCTAAGGAAGTGCCAATTGTTGATGTGGAAGAAACTTTGAAAGAGTTAGAGGAAATAGAGAAAGGTAGTAATAATTTTATGTACTTGAAATTTTGTTACACCAAATTTATTATTTCATTGTTATCAATCATTAATATATTTTAACATATTCTATATTGTATTTTATTTAGAGGTGCAACGTGGTGAATCTAACGATGTAGACGATGAAGTTGTTTTCGTGGACTCATTAGTGTGAATCACGCGATCAAAGGGAAAACAACTCGTTGGAGAATTTATGTATTTCTAGTACTTGAGACTTAAGAGAATTTATGTAATGTTATGAGTTTTCGTGGACTCATTTGTACTTTCGGTGGACTCATTTGTATTTTTGGTGTTTGAGAATTGGGACTTTATACTTTTATAGACTTTATGTAGTTTTGTACTTTTGTGATTAATAATTTTGGTTTGTATGTAATTATTAAATTATGCAACAGGTCTAAAAATCACAAAACAGGTCCATACGCAGGTCCATATACAGGCCCAACAGGTTTTTTATTAAAAAAAATAAAAAAAAAACGAAAAAAATCACAAAACAGGTCAATTCAGGTCCAAACCTGGACCGGACCTGATTTTTCAGGTCTAGCCCGGAACCGGACCTGTTAATTCAGGTCCGGTCCCCGATCCTCATAATTACCCAATTCAGGTCCCCGGTCCAAACAGGTCCGGTCCGGTTTTGGACCGGTGTACACCCCTATACGAGACTACAATAGCGTGTAGTCTTTCACCACAAATTATTTTATGAGCTTCATAATAACTCATTAAAGCAATGCTCTCGTAGATGTGACATCATGCTAACACAAGATGTCATTTAGCTAGACCATCAAAGTTCTGTTTCCATGACTTTTTAGTTTTTACCGAGCATATAATTAGTTTTGCGACAAAAAATGTTTGTTGGTTGAGTTTTTGTAGATTTTTCTCAATTGAATAAAGTAATTCCTCCGATCATATTATTCTCGTATTTTTATAAAAAAATATTAGTATAAAATTTCTCTTTTTGTTTTTATTTAAGTATTTAAAATTGGTTTTTGCACCATTTAGGTGCAAGTGTGCAACACATTGATAATATTTGTGTTTTATATATAAGAGTAAACTTGTTAAAATCGTCTTAATAATTTTCAAAATAAAATTTTATAATTTACACTCCCTCTGTATTTATCTAAGTGTCCTGGTTTGACTTTGACATTCACATGCACAAGTATAATCAATGTTTTTGTTTTACACTTAAAACTAAATAGAGTCATATTATTTCCCTCAAAAAAAAAATAGAGTCATATTAAGAATCGTCTTAATGCATAGTTTTCAAATATCAACTTTTTATAATTAATACTTATAAATAATTAAAAAATATTATTAGATATCTGGTAATAGGAGCATCTTGGGATAGTCTCTATTGAGATTTTATTGCCAGTTCCGCTCTTGAAACTTATTTTCTTAACAGTTATTTCTGTAAGTTAGTCAAAGTTATGCATTGACAAATTATCAATTAGAATGCTGCACTTAACTAAAAACAGAGAGAGTACACATTAGTAATACTCTGTACACTACAAGAAAAATGTCTTTTCGTAGCGATTATTTCGTAGTGATTGTACATTCGCTACAATATGCAAGTCTGTTTGTGAATTAATTAAGGAAGTCGTATCATTTTACAATCGCCATGGTTTTCCCATATAAAATCGATACGAAAAACATAATAATACATATCCACACTATTTTTACACATTTATATAATTTTGATAAATTGTATCATTTACAATCGCCACTAAATCCTTAAAATCGATACGAAAAGCCTTTTCAACACTATATATAAAAATATTGTTTGACAAAAAATACATAAAATATGTCATAGTTTATTGGTGAAACATTTAATATAATAGTTTGAGGTTGCATGTTCGAATCTTGTAAAGATCATACGCATGTTTTTTATAGTGATTGTAATCGCTACAATAATCACCACGATTGGATATAGTTTTTTGTATCAATTATTGAGGCCAACCCCGGCGATATCGAAAACCACTACTAAAGGCTAAGGCAACGGGGGATATTGTATCGAATGACCATATTCGTTGGGAAAGATTTTTGTTGCAATTACAATCGATACTAAAGGTTAAAATAATCGCTATGAAAAGGTTATTTTCTTGTAGTGGTATATGTCAGTATTCGAACTTCAACATTGACAAATATGCCGATTAAAATGAGGAATATAAAAAAATGTACTATTAGTACATAAAAGAGGAATTATATTGTTTTCTTATTAGGAAGGGTTTGTTTTTATTGACTGATGAATTGAACTAAACTGAACTTATTGGATCTGAACTGAATATTTTATGAGAGAAGAAAATTAAAAACTGAAATGAATTATACTTATAAGAGCTGAACTGAAGTGAACTAAAAAGAATCTAAAGAGAACAAGCCCTAAGTATAAGACTATATTGTCCCTCAAATTGTCCTTTCATGACCCCTCTCCTCTCCACTTACAGTCTTAGAAGGGTAGTGTCACGTTTTTAATGCTCTCTTTCGTTTTTCTTATAGAATGTGTTAGTTAGAATTGATGAAATTACATGCAATCTATTTTCAGAATAATTGACATACTTTTATCTTCCAATCATTTCAGCATAATTAACATATTACGGAGTATCATAAATAAGAAGAGATCACTATCATAAAAATATATTTACTTCACTAACTTTAGTTTTCATTAAACAACTTTTTTATGATCTTCATTGATTATAATCTTAAACTAATATAAGTACATGCTAGAGATAACATGTCCAAAAAAAAAAAAAAAAAAAAAAACCTTTTACAACACCCCATTGGAGCCTTAGAGGATAGATAAAAATATTAGAGGAGATAAAAAATTAATTAAAATAAAATCGGGTTATGTCAGGCCTTGACACTTCGTGTTTAAACCCACAAAAAAAATTAATGGGTTTGGGTTAATTTTTGAATCGGATCGGGTCGTGTCAATTTTGATCACCTAAAAAAAATATGGGTTTCTTCGGGTTTAACATATTGTAAGAAGCCTATCTAATGGGCCAATACACATGCATGCAGGCCACCTAAGCCATATACGACGGGTTGACGAAGTGTATGTATCAATACATTTTAAATACGGAGTACTACTGGTACTTCTTTCCATTAGGGGTATAAGTATAAATACGATAAAAGTTAAGGACAATTGTGTAAAATAGGTTTGAATATTCAACCGTTTAGAAATTCTAACAAAAAAAAAAAAAAATGAAGAAGATTCCCCAATATGCAGATCTGTGAGATCTGATGAGAAAAAATAGCACCCTTGCTTTTCAAAAATAAAAATGCTTAGGGTCCACGTCATACTGGGCCCCATAATTAGTTGCGTATAAGACCCTGCATCTGCATCACACGTCACCCTGTCTGTTTGAACCGCCGCGTCTTTTATTACTTTTTTATTTAAAGCTGCTACGTCAGCTAACCAATTTCGCATTTTTCGCCTTTCTTTTTCTTTTTGCGGGTAAATTTAAATTGCTGGGGTAATCCGTAATCAAATTTACTTACTGTAAATATAGATTACTGTAACCAATATAAGTACTACCTCTGTTTTATAATTTATATTATTTGTAATTATTAGATTTATTTTTTCTCTACTTTATGTTAAATCGTTACAAATAATGTAAAATAGAAGTTGTATATAACATACTTTGTATTAACAATTCAAGTAGAATTTAATGATAACAATAACAAAGAAAAACTCTAAAAATGTATGTCAATCATGATTGCATAATCTACATCGATATAAAACGTTGATATTTGGCAAATATTTACTGAAATATCTGTATAAATTGTAATAACTTTAGTTTTAGGAGTTGATATATCACGGGGTAGTATTGAACGGTTAATTTACTGTGCATTATCTTTGGCTCTTGCTACATATGATGTTGAAAAGATAAAAACTGTGAACTATTGACTTAATTAACTTGTATATGTAAATATGCAATACCTCGAAATAGTTATATACATATATACTTATTTTATTTGGATTTTTTTCATGAAAATGGTCATGCTATCGACTTTTAGTTTGTGGTTGTGAAAAACTAAGACCTTGTTTTATTTAAATTGTTTTTCTTGAATGAACTAATCAAGATTGATCTTTATTGATGTTTACTTGTAACTAATAAAACTAATTTTACTTGTCAAACTTATACTTCCTCCGTTTTTTCAATATTGCACCACTTGTCATCTAAAGAAGTATCATAAATATTGCACCATTTCTATTATAAGAAAAGAAATATTTGTATTTACATTCACACTATAAATACACTATAAATACCAAATATTTTGTACTCTTTCGATGATTGTTTTTTCATTTATTTATCAAATAAAGAGTAAAAACTAATCTTGAATTAGTTGAGTTGACAGTACACCCGAGTGTATGTAAGAAATTCTACAAATATGCTCTGCATCATTTTATTGCAATTAAAAATTAATAGAAATGCTCAATAGTAAAATCAAAAAGGCCTAAAATAGAATCAAGTACAATGTAATGGACAGACGTGGCATGCTGCACTCCCGTCCGATGAAAGTGGTGATTGGTAGGAGTTTGAAACATGCGTCAGATGTGGGCCTATTCTAAGCCCAATTGGTATAATGATGATGATAATACGGTGGTGGGTCACCACACCATTTACGTTACACGTGGGACAACAGACCGCATGACGCGGCATTTTCTCAGACCTTTATCTTTAGCTCAATCACCGGTCTAGATTTTCCGACTTCACTCTTTATTGTTTTTTTATTATTCCACCATTGTACGTATTTATGGATACGTGTCAACCGTCCGATCTGGCATCCAGTATAATCTGCAAATACTGGAACAACACTCCGTAACGTTGACTATATACCCTTAACAATTTCACAAACTTTTAAATAAAACGGATGTGTCCGTTATAAAGTGATAATAAAATATGTAAAACTTACACTAAAACGCATAAAAGTTACCCTGATATATAAGAGTTATTTATGCTTCGTTGATAAATTTGACAAAAGTGACACTAAATCTGACAAAAGTGTACCCGATATACAGTAAATTACTGAAAATTTCGAGTGTATACAAAAGTTTTCCTAACAATTTTATCGGAATATTACTATTTGGTCTCTTAATACTATTTCTGTTACATATCACTCCGTATTTGCAATGAGTAGACATTTTCTCTCTCTAATTTATGTCAAATCGTAGCAAATAATATGTAACGGAGGTAGTAATAATGTCCGTTTTATGTATTATGCAATTTTAAGGGTCTATTCATAATTATTGAAGTAAACTGATCGGAGCTAAACTGAACTAAAAGAGCTAAAATAAATATTTTATGAGAGAAGAAAATTAAGAGTTGAACATTGACTGGAGCTGAATTGAACTTAACTGGAACTGAAATTAAGCTGAAGTGAACAACCCCTAAGACTTGCTTTGACCAACAATATTTTTTTATCACATCGTTTCTAAAAATAGTACTTCATAATACGGAATTACGGAGTATAAAATTATACACAGAGGCATATTCAACAATATCTCACTTTTTTAAAAAATAATTTTATTTAGTAATGAGGATTTAATATTAGTGTTTTGAAAGTGTCGTATGACTTTATTTATGAATCAATTTTATTTCAAAAAAATAAAAATAAAAAAATAGTGTTTTAAAAGTTTGACCATAAAAACAGAAGATATAGAATGCAAAGCCTATCATTTTTAGAATTCCTCTCTATTTTTTTTATTCCTGTTATCTGTAGAACTGTAAATAAGATGATTCTTATTAAGTTTTAATTAGACCTAATAAGATTTATTAGTGTTTGACACAAGTAACACTTAAAAAAGAATAAGGCAAGTATGGATAGTGGCATAAGTATTAAGTACAGCAAGGTCATGTAATTTATGGTATGAATATGATTTAACATCAAGTCATGTTTAAAGTAAAAAAATAAAATAAAAAAATAAAAAAAATGAAGTTTTAATGTTTTCATGGACAAATAATATTATACTTGTATGTGCCAATGAATCTAAATATCCTCAACAAATTATACTTAACTATAAATCTTAATTGAACACACTTATTCTTCATTTGAATCATATCAAACCAAGTTTTCAATTGATTTGGATATAATTTTAGACTAATATACAACTATAATAACCGTGATCCATCAAAATTATACCATGTACGTTGTTACTTTTCATTATATTCTTCAATAGGACAATTTTTTTGGGGTACGAGCCTAAGAGGCCAAGAGGGGTAAAACCTAGTACAATTATCCATCTGTTCGTTAATAAATGCCTACTTTTCTTTTTGGGATTTCAAAATTAGATGTATATTTATATTTTTTTAAAATGCACACGTCTTTTTATTTTATTTTTATTTTTTTACAATATTCCCCTTTTTTGATGAGTTGTCATTAATTTTATTTTATTTATTTGTATTTTTGACATTATTTTCTAACAATTTATCTCTCTATCTCTTCAATAGTTACCAATTAATCCGCATTTTTTTTCCTCACTATATATCTCTCTCTCACCCCAAATGCGCTTTGTACTTTTCAATCATGAATTTTAAGGAATTTCTAAGTTTTCTTAATTTCCGTGTAATTTTAAAAGTAGACATATAATTAAGGGATATAGGGCTTGTTCTCATTGACTGAACTGAACTAAACTGAACTGAACTGAGATGAATTGAACTGAACTGAATTGAAATGAATATTTTATAAGAGAAGGAAATTAGGAGCTGAATTGAACTGAGCTGAAATGAATATTTTATAAGAGAAAGAAATTAGGAGCTGAATTGAACTGAGCTGAAATGAATATTTTATAAGAGAAAGAAATTAGGAGCTGAATTGAACTGAACTGAAATGAATATTTTATAAGAGAATAAAATTAGGAGCTGAAGTGAACTGAGCTGAACTGAACTGAACTGGATTTCAACGTAAGAGAACAGACATATAGAGAGTAGTATTTGGGTAGAAAATGGAAGTGGTGAAAGAAAGAAAACTTTTGCAAGAATCAACAAGCACCGTTAGCTTTGTAAGAATTGTAACCCTTGGGCAATCAGGCAAGGAAAGCCGTTTGGTAAGCGGCCAATCCCGGATGTCAAAAGACCAATTCCAATATAGTTAAATCTCACCTTTTCTAAGATACTACCTCCTTTTTTTGTTCCTGGACACCATCTGTTATCATTTTTATCACGCTTCATAACGTATGTTTTTAACGTTTAATATCTCTAACTATAAACATTGTAAAATTTTAAAAAGTGAATATTAATAAAATATACATCGAGATAATTCAAACAAGATCCCACGTGACTATATTTTATCAAATCTATAAATCACAAAAAACGAGTCAAAGTGTAATGTGTGAATAGTGTAAAAGTCAAACGGTGTCAACTAAAAAAAAAAACCGGGGGTATTATATTTTTTTTCGCCTAAAATGTTTTCATTATTAAAATTATATTTCCTTTGTATAGCTAACGCCCCTAGTGACGTTGGATAGGATAATTAAAAATAAAAATAATTATATTAAAATGAACATTAATTACATCAATTGATACGTGATTTTGGCATGTATTTTCAAATTAATATTACTTTGAGAAGTATTCTTTATTATTTTTAAATGCTCATCTATCGTTTTAGAGGCTTTAAACCGTTTGTTAGCAAGATCTTTTATTTAATTACAACACAATACTTTAACACGCTCTTCAAGAGAAAGATTACTCATATAATAGATAAAACAGATAAATTAATTGAAATAATTTTTCACGAATAAGACAAAAGTGTTGTTGGTACAGTTTTAATTTTATGCTTTAATTCGTCCATATATCTTTTCTAATCACTTTCTCAAAAATAAAACAGAGGAAGTGGAGTAATTAGCACCCTTCAAAAAAAAAAAATTGGAGTAATTAGCAAAAAAAAAAAAGAAAAAAAAAAGACAAAAATCCAAGTAAGCCACATGACATGGGTGCATGGGTGGACTTTGTTGCGTTGGCCACTCAGCATCACCACCTTCCCACAAAAATCAAGAAGATGGACGCGTAGATCGAGTAAGAAGCCACCACGTGTACGGTGAACGTGGGTATCAAATTAACTAATACCACTTCTCTGATACCCAGACACCCCTTGCCCCACCATAACGCCAACTCATCTAACCCATACACCCACACCATAAGCTCATCTCATTTTATTTTTTAAAAATACTTCCTCCTATCCAATAGTACTCCGTAACAATTAGACTTTTGCTCTATTCAACGATTCTTGTTTGACTATATAATATAATCTTGATGTTTATCAAAATATAATTACGTAGGATCTTGGTAGATTTGTCTCATAAAACACTTTCACAATATCGTATTTAACATATAAAATGTGCTTTAGGATGCGCAATTTCATCCTTGTTGCAATATTATTAAAACGGATGAAATACATACTACTCCGTACATCCATCTCATGTTACTCTGTATTAGGGATAATACCCCAAATTACAAACAAAATTAAAAAAAAAAAACCTCATACTAGGAAATTGAAAAATACAACTACTGGTATTAAGTTATTCAGATTATTACTCCATTTGTTTCATAATAATTGTAAGGCTATAACCGACATACAACACAAATTTAACCATTAATATATTTAATTATGATAAGAAGTATAATCAAAATAAGCATATATATTATGCAAAAGTCAAAGTGTTGCGATCATTACAAAATAGATAGAGTATTATTTCCCCATAAATCAGCTTTACAACCATGCTAAGTTAGACTTGGTCAAAAAATAATATATATATAGAGTTTAATCCCCACTATGGACATTTGGATACATCCACTCCCATAGTGTTTAATGACTTTACTCTGTTAACTCGTGAGGAATTGACCCATAGTAAGAAAATCCATTAATCCAATAGACCTATCTTAAAATTTAACCTAACATGTTTTCGGAGTTTTGTTATCAATATCCTTAAGAACCCCAACCTCTCAAACAAAAGACATGTAAGCAGTAAGCTATTATCCTACTTTCGATGACCTTAGAAAAGCACTGCCTACAAGTTTAATTTTTGCAATAGGTTAGCTATGAGCCTATGATCACAATGTTTCTATCCATACTCTATTCTCCTTGTATTATAAGTATGCATCTGTTTCATGATTTCATCATATCATAAAAATAAAAATAAAAATAAATAAAAAAATAAAAAAGGGAAAAGAAAGAGTATACATCTATTTCACTAGTCTAGCTAGAAAGGTTTAGTGCCAATTATTTCCTTAAAAAAAACTCAAATTGATATAGTTTAGTGCCAATTATTTCCTTTAAAAAAAATAAAAAAAAAGGTTTAGTGCCAATTAAATCTCAACTAGGTTAAGTTTAGTGCCAACAAGCTAAGGAACTATCCAAATACAAGCTATCCAAATTTAGCTTTTTCTAAAATGAATAAATAATAGGAAAAAAAGCAAGAATATTAGTAATAGAGATCCATTTCCATCAAAATTCAAAAAGCTTTGGGGAAATTGACTAATGTTAATAACATTCGAGTTTACATCAACGACCCATTGCAATAAGATGTGCAAGTGTGCAATTATATTACTCGTTCTTCTATTATGAAAACATTTAAATGAGTTAAACATCAGTACTTGATGCGCGCACACACATATACGGTATATAATCTTAAAAAATACTCAATTAATTTATTTTACAAGTAGTGTATCCAAAATAATCTAATAGAATTTGAGTATTGAACCAACTATACTAGTGGGTTTGAATCAAGTTCGTCCTTAATACATTAGACGTGTCCTATAGTTTCTTTTATTATATCTATCAGGTCGAAATTGGAGATTTACGAATGACACATGGAACAATAAAATATAACAACCCTTTTAACGTATTAGCAAAAGTATTTCGATAATTTGATAGTCGTAGAAGTGGGTCGATTAAATTATGAAGTTAACTTATTAAAAAATAAAAAAAAAATAAAAAATTATGAAGTTAATTAGTTAGATTTATTTTTCTTTGCGAGTTTGATAAATACCTAAACTAAATAATTTAAGCGGTTCGTTCTAATAAACAAAACAAGTAAGAATGAAAACCGTTCTATCAACGAGTCATCAAGATGGGATTTATTTTCCTTGACAAGTGTCATCGAACGGTATTAGCGAAACTTAATTCGTTTAAGTTAACATATACTACTTACAAAACAACACTACTAAGTAAACCTGGATTTCCCCGTAAAAAAATAAAATAAAATAAACCGAGTGTAGTATACATTCAATTAACTTTAATTTTTAATTCTCATTTGATGATTAAATGAAAATACAATCACCAAAATAAGAACAAAATACTTATTAAACGATGCACGGGATATATATAAGAATCTCTCAAATAAACCAGACACGAGATAGTCACATTTGCCGTTGATTTACAACCAATTCCATTCCAAATTTGGGATACTAGGGTAAAAAAAATGTGAATACAGAGTAGTGACACATAGAATACGGCGTATCAAAATACGGAAGTAGCCCGTTACTGAGCCCACACCTACTAACACGTGTATAATGACGTGGAATGTTAGCTTGGCGCCTCCATAATCTCCCTCTCTCTCCTCCCTCAACTTCCCCATTCTTTCTTCTTCAGCTTTTCTCCTTTCTCTCTCTACTCTCTACTTTATACTCTTCCTTTATATTTTCTCTCTCCTCCAAACTCGTCGTTTTAACAATGCTGTCAACTTAGCCAAACTTCAAGCGCTCAACAAAACAATCTCCTTCTTCATCACCATATTAGATTTTTTATTCTTATATTCCAAGGTATGTTTTTCTTCTCCTTTTTTTTTGATTGATTTTTTATTTTCCAATTAAAAAACAAAATTCTGCTGCTTCTAATTTTAATTCGATTTTTGTTTTCGAAGTTTCCATTTCTGAATTCCATGATTTCTAGTGATTTAAATTAAACGACGTCGTATTTGTTGTTGATAGGTAGTTGAATTATGGATTAGCTAAATTCATCTTACAATTGAATTGATACAACCTGCGCATAGTAGTGCAGTGTTTTATTTTTTTACAAAAAATTTATTTATTTTAATTGTTTGATAACGAAGACAAAGTAGTGATGAGGTGTGGAAAGAGAAGGGTAGTTTAGTCATTGTAACGTGGAGGTGTAACTGCCGTGTCATTCCTGCTTTTCAAGGGTCCATTACTTTTGTGTGTTCGTTCTGCTTCTAAATAGACAATTTTGCCCCTCTGATTTTATCCTATTTTCATTATTTTTCATCGTTAGTAAAAAAAAAAAAAAAAGAAAAAATTAAAACTGAAGCAATTCTGTATGCTATGATCCTAATTAATTAATATAAATCATGAATTAAATCAATTGTGATGTTAATTGTAGGAATTGTTTGCATGCAGATCTAACCAATTTACGGTGACATCATGATCTGTTTATCGTTGTAAAAAAGAGAAAGGAATTTTAATGGTAGATTCTGTTTAAGATGGCTACCTTATAAAGTTTTGATTTTTTATTTTTCCAATTGGATGATTGTCACTTTGCTAGAGATATGAGATGTAATCAATATTGGAAAATAAATTCAATGATAAAAAATACCAATAATGGAAAGTTCTAATTTTTTTTTGGATATTAACTTGAAGTTAACTGATTAAATTTGTTCCTTTTTAAGATTTAGTACCTAAATGGCTAAATTTTTAAGCTTGGTATTGGTATTAATTTAATCCAAGAAATGAAAATCATCAAGTTGATGGGATGATTGTAGAGTTTTTAGTAGTGGATAATTCATTGAATGAGGATAAAAATTTATGATGAAATTATAAGCTCCTTTTGCTTTAGGACTTTATTTGATAATTTATGGTTTGATGTTTGATCTTAGCTCGGAAGATGTTCTTTTCACCCTAAATTGACGTATCAGAACTTTGTTCTAGTCGTAAATTGAACATGGGTAACCCTTTGCCTAAACATATTAGAAGAATGGAATTTACATCAAACTATTTATATGGAATACCAGAGAACTAGAGAAGTATGTTTATCTTGAATCTAATTTCTGTTGAGGAGGCGCCGAGTAAATGTGGTGATTTTGTATATCATGTGTCTTAAAAGGATTTTATCCACACAAAATTGTGTGAGAAGTCATGATTTGAATCTATCATCTTTGTTAACACTTTTGCTTTCGAGCTACTTTATTTTTTGGACGAGGAGAGGGGGTCACTGATGTTTGTTATTGCGGAATTTTTGAATTCATGGATCATCTTTAGTTCTAATTGATTGACTTGGTTCAGATAACCAGCTGCTTTGCCAAATATTAGGCTGGAAATTTGACTTTCGTGAGTGATCATGGGAAGCAGTGATGAAGGGAAGTCTTCCAAGCCAGAAAAATCATCTCCACCTGCAACTGTAAGATGAGAATTCATGGATCATAAATATTCTGATGAATAGTATATTTTTGTTTATTAATTTATTTTTTTAATTTCTTGTTTCGAAAATATTCATAGAATGATGTAGAAACTAGAAAGAATATTTTTGATGTGTTGCAAAAGTTGCAGTCAATTTGTCTGTCTTTAATTTACCGAAACTTGAGATCCATGTTTGTTTATTTGTCTATCTCGTGTTTTTACAGGAACAGAATAGTGTTCATATGTATCCTGATTGGGCAGCCATGCAGGTTAGTTCCTTCATAGATGAAAATTAAAGTCAATACCTAAACTATATCCCGTATGCACATCTTGAATGATTCATGATCTCAAATATAAGTAGTGGATTTATTTTAAAGTGAAACAATTATTGATACTGTTCGATGTTCTATAGGCATATTATGGCCACAGAGTTGCTTTGCCACCATATTTCAACTCAGCTGTTGCGCCTGGACACCCACCTCCCCCATATATGTGGGGACCTCCACAGGTAATTTTCATCAGGATATGTAATGCATCTTATTCATCTAGGATGAATTCAGTTATCTGTAACTTTCGTATTTTTTTTCTTCCTTATTGACCAGAATGTTCATATTTTTCAGCCTATGGTACCACCATATGGAGCACCTTATGCTGCAATTTATGCACCAGGAGGAGTCTATGCGCACCCAGCTGCAATCCCTCTAGTAAGGGTCATCTCCCCTTAAAAAAATAACATTGCTGGTTTAGATGTACTTTGTAACTGAAAGATCGGTCCAATATTCAAATTCCCATGTTGCTTCTCTAGCATAGATGAAAAAGGCTTTAACAATGTTATCCTTGCCTTTTCCTGTGTGTAGGGTTCTCAGGCACATGCTCAAGGAGTTGTGACCGCTGCTGTGAGTGAACCATTGGTATGGAAATTTAAGTTTCAAAGATCTAATTCCAGTGCGGTGAAATGAAATGGCTCTGACAGCAACATGAATTTTTGTGAGTGATGCAGGTTGCTACTCCTTTGAGCATGGATACTCCTGCTAAATCTTCTGAAAATGCTGACAAAAGTTTAATAAAAAAACTCAAGGGGTTTGACGGTCTTGCAATGTCAATTGGGAATGCCAATGCTGAGAAGACTGAGGGTGATGTTGAGAATAAACTTTCACAAAGGTACATTTACTGCTAATATTCTTGTTTGCATTGATGTAAATTCAGGAGTTTATTTGGGTATTATAACAAGGATATATTGGACTAATAACTAATATTTATAAGTACAATGATTGACAGTGCTGAAACTGAGGGTTCCAGTAATGGAAGTGATGGAAACACGGAAGAAGTAAGGGGCCTAGCCACATTCTATCTTGTGGTTATTCCTACTGTTCACTTGCATGAATTTCTGTGTTTGCTTGAATTCTGATTTTGTACACTTATGCAGGATGATAAAAAATGTAACAGAAAGAGAAGCCGTGAAGGAACCCCGACTAGTGGTATGATATAGTCAAGTATTCCATTACCTTTTTAGCATTTATTTGTTTACAAACCAGAGGCAAAGAGTGTATCAGTTGGCATGTTAGAACGTGCAAGAGTGGCCTAGAAAGAGAGGAATAAAAGTATGATCTATTTTGTCCTGAAACCTAACATCAATCTCTGAATATTGTACTACCAGTTGAAGTTGAAAAAACCGAGACCAAGGCTGTTCTTTCTCCAGCTGATAAGGTGCTGGGAGTTCCCGTCACTCCGGCAAGTGCAGCAGCAGGACAAGTTGTGGGAACTGTTGTTTCACCTGCTGTGGCCACCACATTGGAGCTGAGGAATCCCGGGGTCAGTGTGAAAGTGAGTTCACCTACTGTTTCTCCTCCTAATGGACTTGTGTCATCTGAAGCTTGGTTACAGCCCTTACAGGCACAACAACCCGTTCAGGTAATTGCCCTTTTATCTGGTAGTTCTTTTTTTGTTTTCCAAGCTCTCTTTGGGCAACAATCGAGTAATCAACCTGTTAGAGAGCATATCAGAGCAGATGCTTTGGGTCAAGAGTAGTCATTTATGTGCCCTGTAATATATATTTTCTACAGAATGAGAGGGAGTTGAAGCGGGAGAGGAGAAAGCAATCCAATCGAGAATCCGCGAGAAGATCAAGGCTGAGGAAACAGGTAATGTGATACTCCGTATATATAGCTGCTAGTTTTTGATAAAACCAATCGTGAGCATCTCTTGAGATAAACTTTGTTTTCTTATTGCCTTGCTTATTTTATTGCAGGCTGAGACTGAGGAACTTGCCAGAAGAGTTGAAACCCTCAATGCTGAAAACTTGGCTCTTAAGTCAGAAATCAATCAACTGGCGGAAAACTCTCAGAAACTCCGTCTTGAAAATGCTGCATTAACGGTATAATTAAATCATATCAACTACTCTTCTTCATCTCTTAATCCATCAAGTCATTGCATTGGTTCTTATAGGCATTGGTCATCGCATATGCAGGGTAAATTAAAAAACTTGCAATCTGCACAAGGAGAAGAGAATGACTTAGCTACTATTGATGCCAAACGTAACCCATCAGACAGCACTGAAAATTTATTATCAAGGGTCAACAATTCAAGCTCTGTTGGTAGAAGCTCAGATGAAGGTGCTGACATGTTTGGGAAAAACGCCAAGTCGGGTGCCAAGTTCCATCAACTACTGGATAACCGAAGGGCTGACGCTGTGGCAGCTGGCTGAGCTGCAGACAGATCGAGAAACCTGTTAGTCATAACAATACAGGATGATCATGTAATTTTGGCATCTAATTAAAAGCCCAAAATTACTGCTAACTATGTCTTAAGTTGGAGTTAGGCAGATAGATATAATTTTCAAAACAAAATTTGTAATTGTTAGCTGAAGGTTTTCTCAATGGCAGAACTGATGTGTTTTTAAGTAGAATTCAGGGTGCCTAGATTTGACCATTAAAGAAATTGTATATTGAAGAGCTTTAGAGATTTAGAAGAGGGTTCCAGTCGGGTCGGATACTCGGCTGGACACTTATACACCTATAGACCTGTGTTTGTTTATGTATAAGTTGATATGTTGAATTACTTGAGTGGTGTATCAACATTTTATCTTGGTTTAATTACATATTTTTCTTTTTTCGTTAACAATTTTATACTACGTACCATATTTGTTTTCAGCTAAAGTAAAGTATGATTCTTGTTTATGAATTGGCAATATATTTATTTTTTCCAGCTACCTTGATTATGGCAGCAACATTCAGTTAGTAGGATAGCCTCAGTTATTGCAGGATAACCAGAACATGAAACTAGATGTATAATTTCTTATCTGTCGTGGGTTGTGCCAAAGTGATGCCGTGGGATTGTCTAGACGCAGCTCTAGAGCTACGTGTTGTGCCATATATTCCAAAGAGAGGCCGCTTGGTCCGTACCCATTTGACAATTGTGTTAAACCATGGTGCTTAAATACCTAGTCGAATTTTACTTATAATAACGTACCATACCTATCCTATTTTCATATAACATGTTTTTTTCCACGTTGAGTCGTATGTGCCCTAATCTGGCCTGGCCGGCTGGCTCAATGCCTTATTAATCAGGATTGCCAATCGACCCTCCTTTATGCACAAGAAAATAGCCTAGATAGGCTAGATTGAGGGTTTTTCAAGAACATAATTTGTATTAATTGTAAACAAAGCAAACCCATATAAAACTCTTGGGTAGTTTTTTATACTAATTTGTAATGGGAGGAATCTTCAAAAGCTTTGAGAAGAACATCAGTTATACGACTTCTTATAGCTTTGTAAGCCTGTAATCTAAATATTTCTTGACTAAAAAAAAGCTTTTAATTGTATGTTAGGCTGTTAATACAAGTAGTATGTCCTGGGTTTCACCTGGGTTTGTTTACAGGACCATAATAAATTATTGACAAACACTGCTAAATTTTATTTGACTAATCCAGAAAGTTTCACTTGATACACCTAAAATCTTGCTATTCTTGGTTAACCCCTTTTTCTCTGTCTCTATTTTTAGGAGAGACTTGACTCACTTGAGTCTTCGGCGTAGTCAGCTATATAGCCATGATATCTGTCTCGTAATATACAATTTTAACCATCAATATCGTTCAGCAATTTGTATTAATGAGAGTATTACGAATCGTTATACTACGTGTTGGAAATAATGCAAAGGAAAGTTTCTTAGTTTTGGAGGAAAACTCTTTGTCCTACATTGGTGGGATAAGGAATGTTTTACTTGGTTTAAATATGTGTGTTTATACTTTGGTATTTGAAGTGCTTCCCCTATTGTTGTGGGCTAGAAGGGGGCATCCCCATGCGCGTGCCGCCGCCTGGCCGGTTCGGTTTGTGGCACGTGCGCGGTATGGTGGGGCTTCTTTTTTGGGCCAAGTCGTAACTGACATTCAAGTTTTTATGAGATCGTTTAATTACGAAAGCTCGCAACAACGTTTGACTCGATTTTTAAACGTTTGTAACTGCCCCTGATTTTCCTCCCACGAATTATTTTGTGGCTTGATTTTCTCCATCAGTTATGCCTTCCTTCTTCTACAAAAAAACTGATTTTCGTGGCTTTCAAAACACACACAAACAATTTCCTTCCTCTCTCTATTTTTACTTCCAGTTTTCCTCTAAAATAATTCTGAGCATTTTGTGAGTTCCTAGTCTCTCTTTTTGAGTGCACATTAAGAGAGATCGCTGTGTTAATTCTTGGGGGGCAACGCCATTTCCAATTGCACCATAGTCGGGGCGAATTTTGCTTCTAAGACAATGTTATTAACACGTCACAGCGTTTTACCTACATCAATCAAATTCGGCCTACATTTCAAACCATATTTTTCTGATTTTATAGTATTTTATTTCTCACACTATGTACATAGTACATTTTTTTCCCCGGGATACACACTAGTGATTAATTAAACTACCACTACTAGAAATGAGCCATTTTCTGATGGAAAAAATCCATCGGAAAAATTATAAAAAACCATCGGTAACTTGTTTACCGATGGCTGCCATCGGTATTTGGCCATCGGATGAGAATACATCGGAAAAATCGAAATTACCGATGGAAAAGCCATCGGTAAATTTAATACCGATGGTTTTACCGATGGCTACAAACCACCAGTATCTTTTAAAATACCGATGGCAAAATCCATCGGTATTTTTTTTCCGATGGTCAAAAGCCATCGGTATTTATCGATTACCGATGGCATTTTGCCATCGGTAATTTTAAATTAAAAAAAAAAAAATGAAAACCCCTATCCTCTACCCTTGCCCCGACCTATTCCCCAACCCAAAACCACCACCACCATAAACCTCCTTCCACCCTAAATCACTTACTGCCACCACAGTGAAACAACTACCACCACCCACAACACATACCACCAACCACCGCAACCCACAAAAAAAAAAAAAAAAAAATCAACAACACAAAAAGAACAAAAAAAAAAATCAATACAAAAACAACAGAAAATTAATAAAAATCAAACATATACCCAAGAATAAGATTTCACCAAACAACCACGAAAATTAAAGGGAAAAAAAAAAATACACTCAAAATTACGGAGTACTACAGATCTAAAGCAAAATTGGTCAAATTTCACCTAATTAGCAAAAACCACAATAAATTATACACAAAAATTAACCCATAAAACCATTTCAACAATACAACCCACAAAATAAACTAAAATGAGCCAAAATCAAGTAAGTAAAGCAAAAATCAACACGAAATCAACCAAAACTAAACATACCTTTGATTTTCATGGTTCAGTTTCACCTACTTAGGTTTAAATGGTCATATTCGACCATAAAAACTCCAGATCTGGAATTTTTATGGTCGAATTTGGCCATAAAGACCGCAACAACGCCGAATTACTCACGAAATACCCGTGAACACTGTCGAATTACCCATGAACTATCAACTAAATTGAAAAAAAAAACAAAAGAGGGAGGAGAGAGAATAGGGCGACAGAAAGAAAGGAGAAAAAGAGTATAATGGAGGAGAGAGTATCATGGAGGAGAGATAGATGTAGATAGAGGGGGAGAGAGGGAGAGCAGTGTTATTAGAGGCGAAATTGAGGAGATAAGGAAAAGAACAAGGAAGGAGGTGCTAGGGTTTTAACACTGACCCTTTTTTTTTTTTTTTTTTTTTTTTTTTTTGTAAATATTTGCCGATGGCTATTTTGATTATTTTATAAAATATAAGATTTTACAGATGGAAAAAAGCCATCGGAAAAAAAATACCGATGTCTAGACCATCGATATTTCTAAAAATACCGATGGATTGATAAAACCATCGGTAATTTATAATTTTACCGATGGATTTTACCAGCCATTGGTATTTCCCATCGATAAATGGGCTTTTTCTTGTAGTATACGTACCTAGTACAATTTTTTGTGGATTGCTAAACATCGCCCGCAAATCTCCACATAAAGCCCACAAACTTATATTGAAGTTACAATATTGCCCTTGACCTTAAAAAAAAAACACAACCTCAATAAAAATCAAAGTACGGGGATGTCGAGGCTCGTGGCGGCAAGGTCGTGGCGGCAAGGTAGTGGTGTCTCGTGGCGGCAAGGTGGTGGTGGCGCCAGGTCCGGCAGCCACGTCCACCGGCCTGGCGTCTGGGCAGGACGCCCAGCCACGGTGAGTGGCGTTTGGGACAGGCGCCAGTCACTGTGGCTGGGTGTCCTGCCCAGACGCCAGGCCGGTGGACGTGGCTGCCGGACCTGGCGCCACCACCAGCCACGGGCCGTCCTGGCCAGGCGCCCCAGCTGCCTTAATTTTTTTTTTTTAATTTTTTTTTTTTTTTTTGGAAAATCAGAAAATTTTTCTAATTTTTTTTTTAATGTGTTTGATTTTTTTTTTTAATATTTATTAATTTTATGTGTTATTTTTAATAAGTCTAGTATATATATTTTTTATAAAATCAAATAAAAAACATAAATTTCCACATCCTAAATCAAAACATAAATTTAATAAACATAATTTTTTTTTTAAAAAAAAAGGCAAAAAAAATAATAATTAAAAAGTAAGGGCGGCGTCCAAACCAGACGCCAGTGCACTGGTGGTGGCGCCTGGCCTGGACGCCAGTGCACTGGTTGAGGCGCCTGGGCTAGACGCCAGTGCACTGGTTGTGGCGTCTGGCCTGGACGCCAGTGCACTGGTTGTGGCGCCTTGCCTGGACGTCCTTGCCATGGTTCCGGCGTCCAAACTAGGCGCCACCTCGTTTTCCGTCGAAGACGACGTATCTCCGGCGACCCTCGCCTCTCCGGCCTCCCTGGGCAACCCAATACGACTCCACATTTGTTAGATCGAGATTTGTTCACTTTGGGTACGATTTTAGAAATGGGCAAAATTGTCAAACCATGTCTAATTTGTGGGCTTTATGTGGAGATTTGCGGGCGATGTTTAACAAATCCCAATTTTTTTCCCCCAAGTTAGACAGCGAACCAAGGAGGTAAGGGGGAAGGTTCTTGCTGTACTTGTAACAATAAAAGAATGAAATTAAGAAATTGGATTATCTAGTGAGGGCTTCATTCAGGGGAAAAACAACGAAAATCTTAAATGTTTTGCAGTAATATAATCCATGTGCTATTTCTGAATTGATTACTTGCCAGCTTATTAGTTATTAGATTACAATTGGGTACCAAAACTTGAGTTACAAGCTGAAGACAGAAGACTCTCTTTGGACTTCTATTTCTGTCAATTAGAGGCTGTTAAACTACAAACTAGCTAGTGTTTCTCAAAAAAAATATAGCTAGTGTATGACAAAGTGTCAACCTTATATGAATTGAAATACATAGTAATATAATGTTAATGATAAATGATTAAATGTGTTTCTCTTTGTCATGTGTACTATCAAAATGGATGTCACGTTTGCGCGTTGTGTATAAATTAAAGGTAAGAGCGTACACAAGTGTGCACCTAGTCACTTACCACTCGTTATCCTCACTCATTCATACTCCAGCCGGAGGTAAGGTGGTATAAATTGGATCACCTAGCCGAAAGTGAATCATCTGAAGTTGACCCGACCCGTATCTGACCCGCACTCGATAGACCATGACCCGAATTTGACCCGAACCGACCCAACCCGAGTTAAAAGAATAATTTTGATCCGAGCAGACCCGACCCGAATAGACCCGACCCAAACTCCATCAGGTTATCCGAATTGACACCTCTATTCGTGACAGTCTTAATTCTAAGTTAACATTATTCTTTAGGTTAAAAAAAAATAAACTCTATTTTCTTTATAAAGTTAGTCCTGTACTCATCCACCAATTCGCTCTAGGATCGATCATACTATACGGAGTACATTGGTAACTTTAAGAAAATAATCGATTTTCAATGAGCATGCATGCATGCATGGGCATATAACCGCATATATGGCTTTGCTTCTTTGTTTAGCTAAATTAGCTGGTATATATCAGATTCTTCTATTTCCCAATGTTAACCCTAGTTAAGCCTAATTTGTGTAATAAATTGATGCATTTTGAGATGCATATTATAAGGTATTATATCAATATCACTAACAAAGTCAACTATACCCAAAAATAAACTACAAATACACTCAAAATGAAACCAAAACTTTATTAGTACACCATTAACCAAGCAATTTTGATGCACCAACTGTAAACGTACATCTCAAGATGTGAACCATCCTCTCCACCTTCCTTAATTAAGCCCTTACCCTCCTTATTAACTGGCTTTTTTAGGGTATAAATACCCTTTTAAGCATTAGTTAATAATCAACAAATACAACCTCCTGAAGAAAATTGTAATCCAGTAATTAAGATTAGTTAAATTAGCTAGTTAGTCCCATGGCATTTCTTTGTATTAATTATAGTATTAGAGCATTAATCGTAACGCTAATGCTATGGGTCCTTCCCTTGGTTGCCTATGCTGGTAACTTTAAGAAGAATTTCCATTCTACATGGGGTCATGACCGTGTTGGAATGTTTGATGATGGTAAGCTCCTCACCCTTACGCTTGACAAATATTCGGGTTCGGGGTTCGAGTCCAAGAGTCGATACCTATTTGGGAAGTTTGATATGAAGATCAAACTTGTTCCTCGCAACTCTGCTGGCACTGTCACAACTTTCTTTGTAAGCTTAAATTTCTTATCTTAGCGTTTCCCTTTCTTTAAATTATGTATGTATGTAGTTTATAACATGCATAGTTGAATAAAGCAAACTTATAGGTCATATTCTTATAATCATGGAAATATGGAATATACATGATCCCTAAATTTGGTTTAACCTTGAATTAGTCTAGAATAGTAGGACCAATAATATGATTAAAGTTCAGATTAACGGTATTAATTAATTAATGGTTCCTCTCTTTGTTCAAATTCACACAAGTACACAACTAATACCTGGCCTACTAAAAGTACTAATGTCATAATGTTCCTTGATTAGTACAAACTAATTGTGGATTATGATTGTTGTACATGCAGTTAGCATCAAATGGAGCTGTTCATGATGAGATAGATTTCGAGTTCTTGGGAAATGTAACGGGTGAGCCCTATACAATTCACACCAATGTATTTAGTCAAGGAAAAGGTAACCGAGAGCAACAATTCAAACTATGGTTTGATCCCACCACCGATTTTCACACTTATTCTATCACGTGGAATCCTCACAACATCATGTAAGTATAGACTTATAGACTCTTTCTCTGTTATTTTTTAATAGTAACAATCGATTTATAAACTTTTGGTTTGATGTTTGTTGGAAAAAAATATTGTGAAACGAAGGGAGTAACAATTTTAATTTGAAAACATGTGTCGCAGATTCTCAATAGATGGACTACCCATAAGGGAATTCAAGAATAGGGGATCAATAGGAGTACCATACCCAATAAGCAAACCAATGAAGATATATGCAAGTTTATGGAATGCAGATGATTGGGCTACAATGGGTGGGAGAGTCAAGACTAATTGGAAAGAAGCCCCTTTTGTTGCTTCATATGGTGGCTTCAGGATAACAGCTTGTAAGTGGGCCCGGTCAACGAAGTCAACAAATTGCATAGAGTCAAACACAAATGGAGAAAAGGATGAATGGAAAAATCAACAAGTCAACTCTTCTGAAAAAAAGTGGATGAAAATGGTGCAAAGACACTACATGGTTTACAATTATTGTACTGATTTAAATAGGTTTCCTAAAGGTTTGCCTGTTGAATGCAATTTATCTTAACATAACAAAGAGCATCTTTTAGTTCAATTGTACATTTTTTGGGGGGGGATATGTTGTTTTATGCTAAGACAAATATGTCCACATCTATATATTTTTACATCAATAAATACTAATATTCTCTCTTATATTATGGATATGGACTTATGGAGACATTGGATGCATGTTTCAACTTTCAAGTTGAAATTTAAAAGAAGGGGAGGGCTTGTCTTACATGTATTATTCTCTCTCCCTCTTTTTCTTTGCCCGAAAAAATAGTTAAAATTTCACTATCTATATTTAAACACTTAAAAAGTAAGTGATTTTAAGACACATACTAAATATTTAAGGGTCTGTTCACATTTATGAACTGAACTGAACTGAACTGAACTGAAATAAATATTTCATGAGAGAATGAAATTAGGAGCTGAACTGAACTGATTGAAGCTGAACTGAAATGAAATTAAGTAAATGTGAACATGCCCTAAATCATTAAGTGTATAAAATAATCTAAAATTTTGATCGTGGTTCATTATACATACATAATAAATATAATCATACAATAGTACTTGTACTAATTTCTATTTTCATAATTTCAATATTAATATTTTTTTAATAAATATATATACTTAGTATATATTTATTTTACAACTTAATCAATATATAGTTATACTATACTATATAAATATTAAGATCAAAGTTATATATCGATAACTATTTCATTTAAATTGTTGTGATTATGATACGAAGAGAGTAAGACCCTGTTCTTTTGAGCAACTCTGCTTTGCTCTGATGATTCTAACTGTTATGTTAAAATCTACTCTGTTCTACCCTACTTGTCCAAAAGCTTAAAAGAATATTGCCTAACTGTCAAAAATAGATAGAGTACACCTTAGGCCCACTAATCTTATCGGCCTTTTAAAGAATAGAGACAACATTCTTCCTAATAACGGGCCCGCCGGTGGAGTCACGTCGTCTCACTTTGACAAAGGCCCGTTCTACTTGCGATTCAAATTATCAAATCAAACCCAGTTAGAGAAAAAGCTCTTACAAAACTCCAAAATTAAGAATTTTTAATTTTTTTAAATTTTTTTTTATGTGGTACTAAAATTTTTAATTGGCAAACCTCGTTATAATCGTGAACAAAGCGGCCCACTATACTATCTTCTTCTCGACTTTATGTCATAACAATGAGATACACCTTCCCATTGAGAATGTGCAGCAGCTCGTATGATATGGAGAAAAGTAGTAGATGAATCGATAGCCCACAAGTTTTTTCGAGGAAATATCAAGGAGTGGATTACAGAGAATGTAAAAGAGGATGGGGTAGAGGGTAAAGAATCGTGGCCTACTTTCTTTGGAGTGGCAATATGGTGGATATGGAGGTGGAGAAATTGCTTTGTCCATAATAGAAGAGATGAACTCCCGATTGACTTTGGTGCTTTCCTCCAAGTCAGATATGATGAGGCAAGACGAGCAATTTGGGATGCTTTGGATAATCCGAGTAACGAGAAGAAATACAAGGTGCCAGCAAATATCACATGGCACGCACCCCCCTACGGATGGTATGTGCTCAACTGTGATGGGGCTGCCAAGGGTTGTCCTGGTCCAGCTGGTGGGGGTGGGATTATAAGGGACTATGCAGGTAACTTGGTGTCTTCTTTTGCTGCTAACTTTGGATATAGTACAGCCTTCAGAGCAGAGGTCCTTGCGTTGGTCAGAGGACTAGAGATTGCTAAAAGTTTGCAGATTGATAAAATTGAAATTCAGCTCGACAATTTGGCCTGTGTTCAAGCTATTCACAAGGGAAAAGTAGCTTATGGTGAGAATATTCATGATTTGCAGCAATGCTTGAAGCTAATTAATGAAGACTGTTGGCAAGTAACAGTAGCACATATATTCCGAGAAGGCAATAGAGCGGCGGATTGGTTGGCCAACCGCGGAGTCGTGCTAGACTCTCAATTAGAATATTTCAACAACAATGTTCCGATAGAGCTTAGTCGTATTTTAGAGGAGGACATTAGGGGTGTTGCCATGCCTCGCCTCATTCCTCCGTAGTAGTGTTTTAGTTTTTTTTCCTTGGAGTTTGGTTGGCTGTGTGCTTGTGTTTTTTTTCGTTATTTTTTCTTTTTCTTGAATCAAAAAAAAAAAAAAAAAAAAAAATACACCTTCCCATTTTAAATCTTACTCCATATTTTGGCGTTTTTTCATTCATAAATTGAGATGTCCAAAAAAAAATTCAAATGATACATAATGTCATCCAATCAAAGATTTAAACTACTTGTAGCTTCGTACGGAGTAGTAAACGATGATCCAATAATACTTTATATTTCGTATAATTTATGGACTATGGTTGTCATATGCAAATGGAAGACACAAAGTAGATTATACAAGTATGTACCTTTTCTTCTTTTTATTTATGTTTACATAATTCATCAATACATTTCTTACCTAAATAGGTAAATGTACACTCTAGGTCTCTAAGTACATTTTACACAGCTTTATAATATTTGGCTGACTAGAGTTGGTGACAAAGGGTTTAATATAATTGGAGCACATGTTATTGGTGTATTAAGATAATAAGACTAAATATCCTATTAAGTAAATGGACTTGCTTTTAACTAAAATAATGGAAATTGATAACACATATAGGGACCAAAGAAGTATGACTCGGATATGATTAGACTACCTATGTGCTTAGAATACCATTGTGATTAACAACCGGCATAATTAGTTGAAAAAACTAATGTTCTATTTTCCTTATTAATAACCGAAATGAAATAAACATGATATAATTTAAAATATCAAAATGACACGATCTATAAGAATGTAAATGACAATTATAAGTTCATGACACTTGTTTTATATTGTGAATCAAAATTCTTTTAACCATTTATCTGTGGCACTTCATCATTATATCCTTTTATTTACAAAGAACTGCAAATGACAAATAATGTAAATCAAATCTGATCTCCTATGTTAAAATTATTAGTCCATAAGACACTAAAACAGCTAACATAAATTAAAAATAAATAAATAAATATATATGTATATATATATATATATAGAAATAAATAAATAAAAGGATAATTTGCCAATTACTACCGCAAAAAATTTTAAGATGTTGCGATTACTACCAAACCCCCATTAAACCCAATTATGACGTCATTATATCCCTTTAACCCGTATTTGACCATGGTTAAGGGCTTAACCAGCCCCCCTAAAAAAATGATTTAGGGATATAATGACGTCATGGTTAAGGGCTTTAACCATGGGTTAAAGTGATATAATGACGTCATAGTTGGGTTTAATAGGTTTTGGTAGTAATCGCAACATCTTAAAATTTTTTGCGGTAGTAATTCACAACTTTTTTAATTTGCGGTAGTAATTTACAAAGTAGTATTAACTTGCGATGATAATTGACAAATTTTCCTAAATAAAATATGCCTACATAAAACAAAATCTCGCTTTGTTGAGCTAAGTACAAGTAGGAAGTACCTTTTGTACATATGGAGGGTAGCACCGTGGAACAAGCGATGTGCATAATTGCTCTACACATGCCTCTAACTATAGCGGTATATGTTCATAAATCACTGCCCTTTTTTTCTTTTTTTTTTTTTTTTTTTTTTTTTTTTTTTTTTTTTGTATCTGTATCGACAAAGTCTAGGGATGTTTTATTACTTCGTATTTCTTTATTATATGCCAATTCTTTTTATTTTTTGCTCCATGATTTTGGTTGCCTTATTAAGTCTGACGACATAATGATACTTTGTAATATGATTCTTTCTTCTTAGTTTCCATTAGAGTACAACACATTCACTTAGGGAGCCTTTAAAGAATTATGATGTTGCTAAATTGCTACAATATCATTTCAATCAATTGATACATTATGTCATTATAAGTTTGTGATCTTAAGATCTAACTATAACAAGTAACATAAGATTTAAGTTAGGTTGTTCCATTTAGAATACAATTTTTGTTTTTATTTTTAATTTTTATAATTAAAACCATGATGATAGGTGTATCATACTTGTATTCTAGATTAGAATATTATCCTTTCATGAGATTTATACTAGTTAGTAGATATAGTATGAACCTCACTCTAGTAGAGGCTCGGTCTCATCGCTTCCGTACATCATTTTTTCACCCTGGTAAGATTATTATGCATCCAAGTACTTTCATGGGTTCCCAAAGGGCCTTGGGAGTCATGGATGACGCCCATAACCATTTCATTCATCCTTAATCACCATGCCTTAAGGCAACGATGACATGCCCTCAAACGACAAAACTAGTTGTTTGTAATTTGTATGCCTTGTCCTTGGGTGCACATGTCTTATGCACATGCCACACGCCCCCTTGCACCATCCCACACGCCAACACTTTAGCTTTGTCACTTGTCTCAATCCACTACTTAGCATTTTTTTAGCATATAAGAAGCAACAATTGTATTTCATTAAAAGCTCAATCCCTTCAACTCATTTTTTTTCTCTTATTTTGTCCATTTATCGATAATCAAATTACATAAATTACAACAACAAAAAAAAATGTTAGATACTCAATAGTTGATAAAAATTAGTAATATTTAGTTTGTAAATAATTAAAATGAATTATAAGTTGTATTACATAAGACCGTCTTATAGACTTTTTCATCTTAACCCTGCACCCACATTCAATAATTTAACTCTACAAAACCTAATTCTACTATACAATTTTTATTACAACAAGAATAATTATTTCTATTTAAAAACTAAAATCATAAATTTGCCCTTATAGAAAAACAAACCTACAAATTAATACGGAGTATGTAGTACAATCAAACTCAAAATTAGTTACAAACCTTAAACTAATCATCTTAGGCATAAAACTCCACGAGAATAATATAAAATTAATTATCAATAACATGATTAGATCTCGCCCCATTCATACTCATCTAAAAAAAAGGAAAAAAAAAAAAAAAAGAAAATTCCATGAGCTTATTTTTAATAAATTGTACACAAAACGACACCGTTTGAAGTGAATCTAGGCTGAAGAAAATGACATGGGCCCATATGGCCATATTACATCTTAATCCAGATTTATAATTTTGACCGTTTTTGTTCAATATTTAGTTTAAACAACTTACTCATTTTTCAAAGTTATCAAATAAATAAACAAACACACATACTCCGTATAATTTACACTTTTATTTTTAATAAAAAACGTACATCTTTCATCTCTCTTCTATTACGCTTAATCCAGCTGCATTTGTGAATAACTAAGTAGTTAATTACACTAATCTCTTACTTAATCATAAATGCAGCAAGTTTTAACACCTTGAATTATTTTGTTGCTGGATTTATACATCTACTATCTTTCGATGCATTGTACTAGTTTTCGTGACTAATTTTCTCTGTGTTTTTTTAAATATAGATTTAATTTTAATATACACATTACATTTTTTTTTTTCTACTTTGACGAACAAATTTGGCAAAAGGTTAGTTTTTCTGGATTGTCATTTTTATTGAAGAAATTCAAAGAGTATTTAAAAATTTTTGGAAAAAAATTTCCCATTTATAGTAGTGGGTTGTTGGAAGTTTTGTTGCTAGTTCTTTTCTTCTTCAGTATAATTTTACTAAATTTGGGAGATAAAGATCCAAATTGGCAACTGAGTTTTAAAGAATCTTTTAAGCTAATTGCAGAAATAAAAAAGAATAGAGAAAATTAAATTTATGTGGCGTGGAAGTTTCATATACTAGTAGTGGTAAATTAAAAGTTAGAGTTAGCACATTACAATTTTTGCTACATTATTGATCAAATAAATTTAATTTTTATTCCTTTAAAATAAAAATTAAATCTTGTTGTGAGTATGCAATTTTGCCAACATCTGGCAAATTGATACCAGAAATTCAAAGAAGTGCTGTAAATTATTTTCTGGGTTTTTGCCAAATGTTGTGTTTTTATGGGTTTTAATTAATTTTTCTGGGTTCATAATTTTGAGTACCTTTGAAAATAAAAAATTTAGCAAATTTCGAGGTTATTATTTTCTGGATCTGGGTTATTTATTGTTGAAGATTATTAATTAAAGTCGAGTAAAGTAGGGATTGGTAGTTGGGATTTTTGTGAGTAATTTAATTTTTTTTTTTTTTTTTGAATTAGAAGTCACAGAATTCATAAGTTACAGTCACAAGAAAGTTGCTTAGAGTCCTGACCAATTGGGTTGTTTGCACAATCCAATTTTTAGGTCTTTAAAAGGGGAGAAATTGGAGAGAAAAAATAGAGAGAAGTTAAATTATTTTTAGAGAGAGAAAGTTTAGAGAGAGAAAATGGGACACTCTGCTGCAGTTTGGGATTACAGGCCTGCTCATGAACTCACTTCTGACTGGAATGGAAATCCTTATGTTATTCTCAGAAATCCTCAAGGTGCTTCTGCAAGGGTAAAGATTTCATCTTTTTTTATTTTTCTACTTTATTTTGTAATTTAATTGTATTTTGATTGGATTAATTTCTTTTGTGTTGTTGATTTTGATAGAATGAAATTTCATTTGTGCCATTTATTGTTTTTGTTTTATTGATGGAATTCATTTTTGTAATCTTGGTTGATGGTGATGTTTTTAGTACAAAAAATCTTGTTGGGTATTATTTTATAATATTGATTATTACATTCACAAGTTTAAACTAATTTTAAAATTAAATCAAGAGTTGTTGTAGTTTTAAGGAAAATCTTAGTTTTTGTTTGTTCTATTGAAAACGATTCTGTTTCATCTTTTTCTTTATCTCCATTTTTTTTTAAAATTAAAAATAAAATGGGGTTATTGATTTGTATGCTTTTCAATTTTACAGATTAGTTTGCACGGGGGACAAGTTATGTCATGGAAAAATGAACATGGGGAAGAACTCTTATTTACCAGCAGTAAGGTAAATGTATAAAATTTGAATTATTTGATGCTTTGTTCTTCAGTATGATTTCTGTAAGTGTTTATTGCTGAGGGTTTTGGTGCAAACAATTCGATGTAAATCGTATAGTTATATAATCAATGACATTAATTCATGCATCTAATGTGTGATTGTGAATTTGTGATTTGAAACTGGTGGAATTGATTTACTTCACTATACAACCTAATCAAGCATTCCAGCATTAATTTGTTTGTAAATAAATTTTCTTTATCATTCCATGTTTTGATCTTGAACATCATTTATCTATTGAAGTTTTGGCCAGAGCTTTGATACAAACTAATGGATTTATAGAATAAAAAATTTAGAGTTTTCTGTCTCTCTTATTGTCCCCCATTTGTGATTTGAGGTGAATTAAATCACTATCTCACCCTGCATCAACCCGTAAAAATCTGAATTATTGTCCCCCATTTGTGATTTGAGGTGAATTAAATCACTCTATCACCCTGCATGAATCCGTAAAAATCTGAATCTGTTCAAGCCTTAACATCTTTTTGATTATTTTTTTTTTTATGTATTAAAAATGGCTATGAAAACTATATTTTTGAACTTCAATTGAAAGTTGAGTTTTTTTCTGAATCACACTTCATGTGTATCCTTCACACGGGAAGTGAAAGTTCCAAGTTTTCAACTGTGAGTCCTCTCTAGTCAATAATTGAATCACTTCACTTTCTGGTGATAAATAGGCCGTCTTTAAGCCACCAAAAGCTATGAGAGGAGGAATTCCGCTTTGTTTCCCTCAGGTACATTGGTAATTTCATCTATGATTATTTAAAGTTTTTAATGTTGAGTCAGTATCTGAGTTGAATTTGAATGTCATTGAAGTTTGGGAATTGTGGATCGCTTGAGCAACATGGGTTTGCCAGGAACAAAGTCTGGGCCATCGATAACAATCCCCCTCCTCTGCCACCAAATGATTCCAATGGAAAATCCTTTGTTGATTTGATTCTGAAACCATCTGCAGAGGATCTCAAATGCTGGCCACACAGGTACCATGAAACTTTCACGAAACGTGCCTTAGTTTTCTTCCTATACTTGTTGGACCTCATAATGCTCATATGTAACCCATTTTCGTGTCACGAGTTATTGAGCTTTAGATGGTTACTAATCCGTTTTTTCCTTATTTTACTGATCTGCTTTCTATATCTTAGTTGTCATTATCCGTCACGTGTCTCAGCCTCTCAGGACATTTTTCATGCCACTTATTGATAATTAAATTAATTTTCTTATTGCAGTTTTGAGTATCGTTTGAGGGTTGCTCTTGGGGCTGATGGACGTTTGTCATTAATATCTCGCATAAGAAACGTTAATGGAAAGCCTTTTACTTTCTCATTCGCCTACCACACCTATATGTCAGTTTCTGATATCAGGTATCGAAACCTTGTTGCTTGTATTGATATTCTGACACATTCTTAATTGTCTTGTGTTCTTTACAGAATTGTGACATCTTGTTCGCCTCATTACTTTTCTTGGCCCTGTTGGTTTCTTAACTTGCCATATGATTTCTTATTCAGTTATCCTGTCTTACTTTTTTCTGTAGTGAGGTTAGGATAGAAGGATTGGAAACACTAGACTACCTTGACAACCTCTTTCACAGAGAACGCTGTACTGAGCAAGGAGATGCTTTGACATTTGAATCTGAGGTACTATATGCACCTATTTCATTAATCATATGCTAGCTTCTTTACCGAAAACTCTATTGATAAAATCTTGAGAAACTCTATCATAGACTGTGTACTCTTCTTGACTAGCCCTATATGGCACTCTTTCGATAATATTTTGCTCACTCCTTTCATACCTGCTTTTGGCTTTTTAGGTGGATCGTGTATATCTGAGTTGTCCAAACGCTATTGCTGTCATTGATCATGCAAAAAAGAGGACATATGTGATCCGAAAGGATGGCTTACCAGATGTTGGTAAGATGCACTGGCAGAAGAGCTTACATTATGTTGTATATTTTGCATTGAAAAAAACACTTGAGGTTGAATTAATATCATTGTTTTGTGATGTTTTTTCTTTCTTAATTTTGCACAGTTGTATGGAATCCATGGGATAAAAAATCAAAGGCAATGACTGATTTTGGGGACGAAGAATACAAGCACATGCTTTGTGTTGACGGAGCAGTGGTTGAGCATCCCATCACGCTGAAGCCTGGAGAAGAATGGACAGGCCGGCTAGAGATTGTAGTGGTGCCTTCAAGCTTCTGCAGTGATCATCTTGATCTGCATAAAGTGCGTTTTTAAGAAAGCTGAATTCCTATACATAAATAAGGAAGTTCCGAATTGCAAATCGATGCAGCTCAATATAGCTATTCCTAGTTTACAGTATTAGTTTAATACCGAAGTATTTCAGTTTATAATGTAAGGAATTTTGATGTCAGCAACAAAATAGATAGAAGAATAGAGTAAAATGCTGGAATCATTTTTTACTTCCAGCAGAAAATGCATTGAAGTTAATGTATGAAAAATATAGGATGACTTTGAGATTTACTATAATATTATATCTTACTTGATTTTATATTATTGCAGAAAACTGTACTTCAATTTTATATCTTGTTTTTAGACATTAAGCTATTCCTAGTGTACAGTATTAGTTTAATACCGAAGTATTTCAGTTTATAATGTAAGGAATTTTGATGTCAGCAACAAAATAGATAGAAGAAAAGAGTAAAATGCTGGAATCATTTTTTACTTCCAGCAAAAAATGTTAAAGCAGGAAGCCCTCTATAATTTATATCAGAGCCAAGTTTCGATCTTGGGACCTGTGGGTTATG
This sequence comes from Chenopodium quinoa, assembly GCF_001683475.1. Classification (NCBI taxonomy): domain Eukaryota; kingdom Viridiplantae; phylum Streptophyta; class Magnoliopsida; order Caryophyllales; family Amaranthaceae; genus Chenopodium; species Chenopodium quinoa. Next base: position 3,195,033 of record NW_018745454.1, read on the forward strand.
GGCCCACCACGCTTCCGCTGCGCCACTCTGATTATTGTGTTGTTTTTGGTCAAATTAAAATATTTAAACATTCTTTCGTTGTTTTTTTGGAAAGTCAAGTCAAGATCTGACATAATAGTTAAAATCTCATGATTACGGATCTAATTATGTTGAGGATTATTTAACAAATAACAATACACTGTACATAGATTATTCATTTAAACTTTATAAAAACGTATAACATAATCTTAAGGTTGTTTGGTATGTGAGATTAGGGGGGAGGGAATGGGATTTATAACGTGACATAACGGGTTCATCTAGTCTTTGATACTGCAGAGCAAAGCAAGCAAATACAAGTATTATTCAATGTGAATTGTAATCCTACTCCCTAAAACCAGCAGCCAGCAGGTGATGGCTTTCGCTTTCGAATTGATCTTCCTGTGCGTGATGGTACCCTCCATCTGATAAAACCAACCCTCGTTGTATTTCAAAACCTTAAAGATTGAGTACACCATAAGCATGGAGGCGTAATATTTTGGTGACCTTACCCAGTTTTTTGAGGAATAATATTTGTTTACCAACTTTTCAGAACAAGTGGAGTCTATCAGTTTGTAAATCATTAAAATTAAACCAATGGAGAACAATTGAAACAATACTGTGCAGTTCCTTGAATTCACGTCTTTCTAATTGCCTAGGAATTACACTAAAAGCTCAAACCCATATCCGTAAGCCTCAACTATCTCCAATGGTTCAGTTCTTGCCGCTCTTAAGCTATGAACCTCGTCGATACTGAAGTTGCTTAGTGTTCTCAAGCAATATCTGTCAACCAAGTACAAATGATGCTTAGCTAGGAATATAACATGTATACACAAGCAACTATTCCTAGCATTAGCTGAATAGCTGTATATGACCATGTTTATATTTGAATAAGGCAATAAGGTTAGTAATGTTCTTACTTCACGGATGTAATTGGCAACTGCCTTGCAACCTTCTGTTGCAAGCTGCATTACAGTTTCAAATGTATCCAAGGGCAACTTTGAGTCCATCTGCATTTATTAATCAAGAGGCAGAACACAATGTTTAAGAATTTGGACTTTCAAATAACAGCACATTATTTAAACAACTAAAAGCTATCTGAGACCAAAATGCTACAGGGTCCATATTGTGTAAAAAAAAAAAAATCCCCAAAGCTCACAGGCATCGTCTAGATCAGAAGTGTTCATATGGAAGATAATCTACACATGCAAAACAGTAACTTCAAAGAGGCCAAGAATAATCCTGGCCCTCCGTAAAATTAATCTTGATAGCAAACCAAAATTAATCTTGATAGCAAACTAAAATTAATCTTGATAGCAAACAATAGATGTGGGTAACCTGAAGAAGTGTAACTTTGTCCAATTTAGGAAGAAACCCTACAGTAACATCAGGACCTCCAGCACTATCTTCTACATAATTTAGATCTGCCATCAGAAACTTTCATATTAACATAATTGCAAGCGAATGCAGATTCATTTTGATATTATATTAGAGGTAGAAAGTACCAAGGAGCGGTGTTGTATTAAGATACCCAGCACTGCATGATGTAACCAGATCACGCATTGGAATGCCAGCATCAGCTAGAGCCAATGTAGCTGCATTAATGCATGCAGATCTAGTTCCTGCAGAACAGAAAATTCAAAACTTGTTTAAACATTCTCACTGACAGAAATCAGAATACATCAAATCCTCACATAAAATCACAACCTCAGCAAATATGAAATTGCAAGGGCTCAAAAAATTATATCTGTAATCAACATTTTAGTTTTCATGATAATCAGCTACAGACTATAGAAAGTCCCCCTCTTTTTCCTAGTTGTGGAAGGGGGGGGGGGGGGGAGCTAAAACATCTGAACGTAGGGGCATTTGTAGTTCAGTTACTATAATGTAGCATCTTTAGGATAATTCTTACAAACAGAGTTCACAATCATGAAGCATATTTAAGTGGATTTCAACAATCATGTCCTTGAATGAGGAGCAGATGAATAGCAATCCATTAATACATTTACATTTTAATGACTATTGCAACTTTGTTGGTGAGAAATAGAAATCCAGAAACTATATAAATGCTGGAACCATAGTTACCGCCATCAGCTTGGAGGACTTGGACGAAAATGTCAATCTGCAACGATTTAAATTGGTCATAGAAAAAGATCAATAAATGAAAAAATATAAGGCAGTACCAAGTTTATATAAGCTTTTTAGTCATTTTCTACCTGAGAACGAGGCATTAGGTTTGTCATTATGCAAGCCTCCATAGTTTGCCGAATAACCATTGATATTTCAGTTGACCGCCTAATAAGTAGTAAATATTAAATCAGAAATACTGATACTAATAGCAATTGTTGTTAAAAGGATTCCTGGGTGCCTACAAGAGAATGGTATAACACTCTTGATGATTGTATAAGAGATACATTCGAATCGTTGAAATCATAATTTGAGCACTTCATGCAACACCGAAGGGTTGTTATTGATTACAATTTCAAAAAGCTCACTATAAAGACTTGTATGTGGTCAGATTGGGAAGTAACGGTAGTATTAATTAGTTTTGTTGGATTCAATAGCTCACAATTCTACTTCTTGCTTGGAAGCACAAGAACCGAAGAACTAAAATGAATGAAATGAAGAACGAAAAGATTTAACACGGAAGAAGAGATAAATAAAACTAGCACAGGATCCATAAAGAAGATGAACTGAAAGAGTGTAAGCACAATCATTCTAATTCAGACAGTTGAATTAAGAACAGAAACTAATAGTAGTCAGCCAGAATCGTGTCCAGCTCCTCTAAGTCCCCACTTTTTCAATTACTTTAGAAAGCCTCGGAAAAGGTTAAGAGGTAGGGCAAGATGACAGAGGGATATGTATTAAATAGATTATTGATCTGCAGACTGCAGTAGGATTTAACAACAAAGAACCGCGAAAACAAATTCAAAAACAAATTATGCTGAAACTTCAACAAGAGCAAAGATATCCTAGTATGGCTATGTATAGTTTCTAGGAACTTGCTGTTACAATAGAGTTCAGATGCTCATGCATCTAAGATTAACATGTTTCGATATGTATGAGATTCACCTAAATACGAAGCAAGGAACAGACTAACCTGTCTCCCTTTGGTTTTCTCACACGATCTCCGGTACTGAAATTAGCCATGGTGTACTCACATCGCACCTGAATATATCAGAAAATAAACGTAAAACACTCAAATCCAGAAAATTATAATCCAACATAAACACAAAGATGGAGTGTGTTAAGAGATTATTACCAATGCCTGGTCATTCATCTGCTGCGCTCTATTTTCAACCTAAAAGAGATCAACTTACATTAAACATCCATAAATTAGGCCAAAATTCAGCAATCTTCCAACCTCCAATGATCAATAACACAATCACTCGGAAAAACACGAATACAATAAACTAACAGCAGCTAAATAATCCCGTAACATGAATATTACTTTCAAAAATCAGCTAACAATTACGGTTAAAACTGAAACCAACTGCAAGGACTTGGTAGCCCTAATCATAACTTAATTTTTCTGAAATTAATTTTTGGGTAAGAAGAACAATCATAATTAAGCAGAGAAATCATCATAAATTGAATACCTAGAAATACAAATTGCAATTAACATATAAAATTATAATTCAATTAACTAAAAAGGAGAGAAGAGTACCTCTCTAGGACCATAAACGGCAGCAATGACTTTGGTGTTGCCCATTTCGAAAACAGCTGAACTAAATTCAATTACAAATTCAACAATTTCATTAAATTTCTGCTATTCAAAAAATCAATTGAAAAAAAAAATTAAAAAAAAAAAATACCCGTCAGCTTTAGACACAGCGCCAATCTGAGCTCGAAGTTGCCTCATTTCCAAAGGACGACGACCGTCTAAGCGGAGACCTTCTGGGCTGACGAACTCCATTACTGCTGCTTCTCTTCTTTCTCTTCAACTACACTGTTATTGCTTGGCTGTTGCAGACTACTCAACTAGAGAAGAGAGAGAATTAGAAAAATTGAATGAGAAATAAGGTAAGGGTTCATCAATTTTTCTTAATTTCTCATCACTGGCCCAATTAGCCTCTATTGCTCTACTTTTTTTTCTTTTTTTTCCTCGTTAGCCCATCAATGGACCCATTACTCCACCCCTAAACACATCCCTTATTCTCTTAAGTGTCAATCTAGATGACTAGGTTGGCCAATCGGGTTCGATTAAGTTAGGTTGGATTTTATTTAACTTTGAGTCATGTTAGATTGTTGTGCACATACAAGTTGAAATCTCGAGTTATTTTCGGATCAAATCAAATCAGGTCGAGTCAGGTTGGATTACTTTTTTACACCTCTGATATCTAATTATTTGGCCCAAAAATACAGATTGAAACCCAATACTATTCGAACCACATAACTTGAAGTTGACCTAACTCGACCCAACCCGCTACAAATTAACCTTAGAAATGAGAATAATTATATCTTATAGTAAAATATGTCTAGTTTATTTCATCTTAATAAGCTTATGAGTAAAATAATAGAATATGACTTGACCCAAGTAAAAAATAACCTTCAACGAGAATATTATAATACTCATTGATTTGGAATTTGGATGACGTGAATGTACTCATGTATAAGTATAAAGGGTTAGGAATGAAGGCTAGATCAATGGCTAGTAAAATATTTTTAGTGAAAAACATACTTCGAAAATTAAACTCAATGCGTGGGTACATAGTATGATAGTACATTCACAAATCACAAAATATCTTTTTTTTTTTTTTTTTTCTTTCTTTTCACATAGATGATGGGGAACCGGGGATACAACACTACTTCTATATACTTCATATGTATTATGTGGATCAGCCACTGCTATCACTATCTCAAACTAATATACATATTCATTTATTTTCAATTTTACTTCATCAATTAATGTAGTTTTCAAGTGAAGATTGGAACACAACTTAAGATAGATAATAATCATAATATCAAAGATGGGAAGAAGCTTTCATCCAAACCAAATTACAAGTACAATTGATCCAACCTTGTCGACAACCATATACAATTCCTTAATTCACAATTAAAGTTGCAAAAATCACTGTCATAATTTCAAGAATATTTACCATTGAATGAGAAAGAATAACCTTATGAACATATCTTAAGAATAATTAATTTAACAACCATGCACCTTTAATCCTTTATTAATTTTTTGACGGGTCTAATTCAATAAACATAGTACATCAGTGAATATATTACATAATCTTATAAAATAACCAGCCACCTTCTTGTTTGAGATGATTGATGATGATCTAAAATGTGGCCTCCATTAACTTGGGAGAAATAATACTGTAAATTTATATTCGGATTATATAAATATGTTATCATGTAGCCTGCAAAAATATGCTAACCACGTATTGAAATAATTCTCTTAGCTTCGTTCATATTTTATATGCTTTGTTAATTTAGAGTAATTATTGAAAGAAGCACACTCTTTTTAAAATAAACTATTTTATTCCATTAATAAAAAAAGCTATTTTATTGAATATAATGTGTGATTAATTATGATTAATTGATTTGGAGGCCGGCTTATTACTTCGGTGGTCGTTTACTGAAGTGTCACCAACTGACATGTCCAACAGTCCAAGGCTCTTTGTTCTGCTAATTTTACCGAATTACAAGTACTCTTTTACTAATAACGATTAACTTCGATTTCATTGAATAATATTAGATGTATGTAGTGATTTTTAATTTGAAACATCACAATTTTTGAGTTGAAATTTTGGTTGGAGTATGTATGATTCTGTATTCAAAGAAAGCTACCAATGTCACCCGATTTTTTTTCAACCAACCCGCATATCCATTAATAGGTATTCCGTAAAAAAAAATGAAAAAAAAAATAATGTTGGTATGAACATTTCTAATATGCGCAACATATAATAACAATAGATTCAGATAAACTCAAAATAAGAAAAATGTATCCCTTACAAATAAGGTATGAGTGGTAAAATATTTATTTATTTTAAATAATAAGAGTTCTCTAATAATTATAGCATTATTTAATTGTCACATATAATAATACGGACTAAGGGCCTGTTCATATTTACTGAACTACTGGGCTAAAATAAATATTTTATGAGAGAAGAAAGTTTAAGAGCTGAATAGAACTGAATTGAAATTAAGATGAAGTGAACAACCCTAATTATATACTTTTTTTATTTTAAATCCCCTAATTATGTACTTAATGCACAAAGTTACATGTAATTAAGTTTAATTTAGTTGTAATACCACCAATTATTGTTGGTTAATAAATGTACAATAAGAGCATGTTTGAATAGTTCACCTTGTTTTCACATATGTCAAGAAAAATAATTTCAAATAAGAGTTAAACGTTACAGTTGTTTAAACTTCAATTTACAACTCAAATAAATTATACATACATGCTAATTCCATGTAAATGAAATATTTATTTCCTTTAAACAAATAATACTCTGTAAAACAATTACGTATTTACATTCCAATAAATCACGTATTTATATTTATACATAATGAGTACGGAATAATAAATAATAAATCCCCCCCCCCAAAAAAAAAAAATTATATAAGATTATTACAAGTATATATGGCATCAATATTAAATGAAATCAAATATTTTGTAAAAAAAAATAAATAAATAAATAAATGAAATATTGCATGCTCGGCAACTCGTCCAGCTACTACAGATTTCCATTCCCCTCAAATTTATAATCCCCCACGATTTCCTCGCTCTTTCATTTCCCCTTCTTTCTCTCATTATTCTCCCTACATCCTTGTTTTCCATTCTCTCTCTTCCCTCCTACATTCTTCATCCATTCTTAATTACATACCAATAATTCATCCATCATCCATTTTAATCTTAATTAATTATTATTTACAACATATAATTTCATACAATAAATGGCAGATGTTCCATTAAAGAAACCACCTGGATTCAAAGACTCATCAACACCGCCTCCGAAACCGCCTCCTCGTGTCGCTCCTCCAAGAAAACCACCTGTTCCATCATACTACCAACCTAAGAGAAAACGAAGCAACTGTTGTTGTCGTTGCTTTTGTTGTTTCCTTTGCATCCTCCTCCTTATCCTCTTCATCCTCGTCGCTTGTTTTGGTATCTTTTACGCATGGTACCAGCCCAAACTCCCGGTCTTCCGGTTCCGTCCCATTGAATTTGACCGGTTTAATGATCGGTTAAACCGGACGGAACCGCGGTGTTGGACTCCCGGATTATTATCCGTGTTGAGGTGAAAAACCCTAATAGTAAAATGAAAATTTACTACGGTGAAACTAAGGTGAGTTTGACGGCTGATCACGAGACCGAGTTGGGGTCCGCGACCGTGGGTGCGTTTAAACAGCCTGCGAATAATGTTACGTTGTTGAAATTTACTGTGGTGGTGGCGAAAGGGGTGGTGGATTCGACGACGGGGAAGAGGTTAAAAGATAGGGTGAAAAGTGAGCAGGTGGTGGTAAATGCCGCGGTAAAAACTGTGGTTGGTATTGGGGTGTTTAAGACTAAAATTGGGATGCTTCCTGTGAATGTTAATTGTGGTGATGTTTCTTTGAAGCAACTCAATGATGGCAAAACTTCTCCTACATGTTCTTTTAATACCTTGAGATGGTAAGAAAAATTCATCGTTAATTTTTCCAAATGTTTGATTTTATTATTATTGGATAAACGAAATAATATAATCACAATAATCATTTTATCAAGGATTAATAAAATAATTAGAGATCGTAAATCAAATTAATAGAAATGCAAATATAAAATTCAATGATACTCCATTTACGTTTATATGGTACATGCGTCTTGCACATTTCCAAATCAGCTTGATTTTAATTTTTTTTTTAATGAGTATTTAAAATTTCTAGTAATTATTTTTTTTAGTGTTAAAAATTGTTATGCATGTTTTAACAAAAATGCTAATTACTGCTTAAAATTCTGTGTCATGAGCTAGAAGTCAATGGTTTTATTTTAATATACTTTTATCGGAATTTGCAATGTGAAAAGAGAAAAATAACAAATATCAACTTGTTTGGTCATGAATTTTAGGAAATGTATAACATGTATTAGTACGAGTACTAAATTACTAATTGTGACGTGATATGTTGGATAATTTTGCCTAATATAACCCAAATAGAAATAGAAATACATGGAGGGAAAAAAAACACTCTAAAACGTCAATCAATAATAGTTTTTTTAAGAAAAACTAACTCATTAATAAGTTTTTTTTTTTTTTTTTTTTTTTGGAAAAGAACTCATTAATATGGTTTTATTATTGCAGGATCAACATAAAGTCATAAAGTAGCAAATTTTCGACAACATATCATAGCACAAACCCAAATATTCTTCGTATTGTTGGATCCACACAAATTGATAGCGTGTGACAAGATCAATTTTTTTACCTTTTTTTTTCTTTTGGGTAACATTTTATCGTGTTTGGGTAATGGATTTTAGTAGCTGTTTTACATAGCATTCCAATAGTTAATGCTATAGATATTTTATATTTTTTCTTGATTGAATTACAAGTTTTGATATCTTCATTTTTTTTGTTTATCCGCTTTTGGTTATATGCCATAAAAGGTTAACATTTAGCCATTTAATCATAATTAATTGTGATTTATTACTTTGTTAAGAGATGATATTGATATATACTTTGAAATCAATGTATGAGATTGGTCTTGCTACAATAATTAGTCAAATACTTATGATGTCAAATAATATTATTATCATTTCCTTATGGAGTAATAATTTTTCGAACAGCTCACAGTGTAACATATCAATCAATAAAAAATGAGCCAGTTTTGATCCCTTTTTAAAGCTATACTTATATGTTATATGTTGTGAACTTGTGATAGGAGTAAAGGATTGGTATGCTTGAATTAGTACGGTAAGTTGTAAGTACATTTAGGATTTTAAGGTCTGTTCACATTTACTTAATTTCAGTTCAGTTCATGTCTAATCTCAGTTCAGTTTAGCTCAGCTTCAATCTGTTCAGTTCAACTCAATTCAATACATGTGAACAGACCCTTAGGTTTGTGCACCAAGTTAAAGATTAGCGCGCAGGCTTCCTTTTCATCGTCAAGTGGATACTTTTTGAAATTTAATTAATTAACAACAATAATGCCGAAAAAGTAAAATATTATATCACCACACGTATTACGAATTACTCTGTATACAAATAAGAGCACAACATTCACAAGGTTGATTAGTAGTAAATGGAATATAAAGTGTTTCTAAAATTTGTCATACTCCGTAAAATTATTTCGAGAGTACTTGTGTTGATCTATATGTATGAATTCTTAACCATTTTTAAAAGTTTATTTTATGAAATTAATACGCAAGTCTCCAATTTGTTCTGAAAATGATGCATATAGAACTATATATTAACCTCTTTGATTTTCCTTTTTATACTAGAGGTGATAAAAAATAGGGCGGGTCGGGCCTTAACACAATTCCTCGTGTACAAACCCGTAAAAAAGGTAGCGGGCTTTACTAGGCCAGGTTCGGTCTTTTGAACTAAAAATGTGTTTTTATGTTTGCCCAAACCCGCCTATTTTCGAGCTGGATCAGGCCGAACCAATGTTGATCACATCTATTTTCCTTAGAAAGAGAGAGAGAGAAAGTATTAAGAGAATCTTGATGAGAGTTGGTGAAAATTAGATGGGGAATTGATAAGAATTGATGATTAAAAACGGATGTCTAAGGACGTTATTTATAATGAAAACAGTCCGGATATGATAAAAAAGAATTGGAGTTTGCAAAGGAATAAAACATGACGCTATCGCCGCAACTGCCCTTGTCGCCGCGCGACAGGCCTGTCGTCCGGCGCTGCAGGACAGTTTTTGCGAATTTTGTTTTTATCATATATTTTGATCCAGAAGTCCAAATAAGGCATATAATGTGTCGTTAGAAAGCTTTTGAAGTCTAATTTCTAAAACAATTTCAATCAGATTAAAATCCTTTGTAGATAAAAAAAAAAGAAGGAAACCATTTGAAAAAAGTGAGTTTACAAAAAGTAATACTTACTGGATAATTAATTTTAACATATCAGTCATTTGAATTGGGATTCCATTATTATCAAGATACACCAAGCTAGAGTAATTATTGTTTATCCAAGTGGCTAAGGTCGTTCCAGAAATACGATGAGCTAAAACATATCTTATCCCAGATACAGCCGGTGGAAATACTCCTATCTGATCATGGATAGCAAATTGGTGTTGTCGAGTAAAAATGTTTGACTACCCGTACCTATCATGCATGAACTTTAATTTGTTCTAAAACATGGGTTCATATTCATGTTGGATTGTGGAGGGTTCAAAATTCACAGATTTGTGATGAAGTGAATCATCTGGCTAAGATCTCATTCATTTCAACTTAAAGTTTTTCAAAGAAAAAAATAAGTTAAGATAGTAAATACAATCAAATTCCAATAAGCTTTAGTTTTCTCTAGAACTTATTTTGTTATTCACAATTTCATATGAGTACAAAATAATGTTTTCAAAAAATAGTAGCTAGTTAAGATAAATTTCATAAATATTTAGTGCTCTAGATCAACCATTTCATTATTCACATTTACCACTTTGACCAAATAAGTTTAAATATATAGGTACTTATTAAAATAGTCTCATTGTATTTTTAAAAATCAACTTATTTATAACTCCATATTTATAATAATTTTAAAAATTATTGATTAAAGTTTCAGCGCGTCTTGTGTGCGACTGCCTACACCATGTGGTCGTTTGTAAAAGAATAAAATAACCCCTATAATACTAACCGAGTAACCCCTATAATTGTGACGAAGTGGCTCTTGTAATACTGACTAGCTAACCTCTTACCCCCATGATAATGGTGCTAGTTAAATTTTTTTGGGAGTTTAAAAAGTCATAAAGGCGGGGTGAGAATCGAAATCTCCTGGATCAGGAAAAAACTCTAATCACTTGTGCTATCCCCGTATGTGCTAGTTAAATTAAGGCATATAAATTCAAACACAATTAGGCAAACAACTATGATTAACATTGGACCGCACAACACTTGCTTTAACAAAATTATTAAAAAACCAGCCCACAAGCAAATGGTAGGATAGGAAGCAAATTAAAGATTCCATTTACAAATAATTAAATCGGATCATTTAAAAAAAAAAAATTAAAAATAAAAAAATAAAAATCGGACCGCAAATGGAAAGGAAAGAATATGGAATCAGAAAAGTAGGCCCCCCAAAAATGAGGTACGCGTAAAGAAGAAGCAGCCCTCCTCACAATTTAAAGCCTTAAATCAAATCAATCTCCCCCATAATTTTTCAACCCTCATTCAACTCTCATTTTTTCCCTCTTTCTTCAACCTCCGTCTTCTGCAATTTCCGCCGTCCTTCTCAAATCTAGGGTTTCTTCCTTCAACTATGGCGTCCAAGCGGATCTTGAAGGAGCTCAAGGATCTCCAGAAAGATCCTCCTACTTCTTGCAGCGCTGGTATTAACATTATTTTTTCGTTATTTTTGTAATTATTTCTGCTGCTGAAAATTCTTACGGAGTAGTTTTTTGTGATTTTACTTTTTTCTACGTGATTTGTTGTTGTTTATGTGAATTCGTCAATGGATTCAGAGCGTTATTGTTGTTTTTTTTCGTGTGAGATCTGGAAGAGTTATTTTTTATTTTCGTTTGATTTACGGAGTAATTATTTTTGTTTGTTTTATCTATTTTTACGCATGTAAAAATGCTCTGATTTGATTGTTTCCTTAAAAGGAAAGTGATGTCAAAAAGTAGGATTAAGATATTTAGTGACCTCAGAACTCCATTTTAAGATGTCGTCGGAATTTATAGTAATACTTTTTTTTTTTTTTCTGTTTTTTTTTTTTTAGATTGAATATTTCTTTGTTGATTATATATAGATAATCGTTCAAAGGACATCTTCAGGTTGATTTAGTATTTTAAATTAGATAAGTTTGAGCTAAGGCAAGATAAAACTAAGGATAAAATGTTAGTAGCAGGTTTGAGGAGTAACTTATGATATGAATACCGAGTTTCGCTGATACTTAGGTAGTAGGAAACACTGCATTTTTGGTTTCGCTATTGCATTTTTGCACACGAATAGCTAAATTTTTTGAGGAAGGTAGTGTGGTAATTGAGATGCTCCAGACTTTCGAAGATTGTTCTCCTTATGTCAAAGTTAATCAATCTCACTGTGCGATTTCTCAAGTATTATGAGTAGAAGCGGAAATTCCTTGCTTACGGCTTGTTTAAAATATTCCTAATGTATCATCCTGATTGGAATGCTATTGGATATTTACTTTATATTGGTTAAAAGAAGGGTTCATGATGCATGAGCATGGAGGTCATCTTGGTGATAAATTTTAGGGAACAATGTTTTTCACGAAATATAGACTTTGTTGGCAGATATTCGTGACTTCGTGAGTTAGGAGTCTAGGAGATGAGTGGGGTAAGGTAAGGAATTAAGGATTAGGAGTGTAGGGACTTAGGAGTCTAGGAGATCACAATCGACTTGAACTATTGAAACTCTGTTGATCCTTGATTTATTCTATTTACTCTAAATTTGGTAGCAAGGAAGGATAAGATCTTTGCCCATATTAAACTTATTATTGGTAAATAAATATTGATTAGCAGTTCAAAGAACGTGTTGATTTAGTAAAAGTTGCAGGACTTGCAGCTAAGGAATTTTAAAAAAGGCAAGGAAAGAATGATAACAAATTTGAGAAGTACTTTTGAGATTGATTTTAAGTTGAAGGATGGCTTAATTGAGGGGAAGATGCATCAGTGCTGGGGTAGCACCTTAAGTGCATTTTCAGTTTAGCTATATGAATAGTATAAGAAATTAGTGTGGGAATTGGGATGCCCCAGGCTGTTCTGGTTATAGTGTATAAATTTCACGTGTTCTCTCAAGTATTATCGGTGGAAGTGCAATTGCTTGCTTAGTTCGAGAAGTATTAGTGGAGTATCATCCAAAACGGAACACTCAGATTTTGTTTATATTGGTAGAAAGAACCCATGGTTTGTTACTTAGTGATAGATTTTAGTGTACAATGATTTTGTATTCCTTGTTTTGAAAGTGATTTCACGAAACATGGATGCTTGTCGGTAGATTTGTGTTTGATCTGTTGGGGGGGGGGGAGGTAAGAAAGTAATGATAGAACTTTGGAGTATAGGAGAAAAAAATGAGACATAAGCAGGATTAGTGATATTTCCCTTGCTTCATAATTTGTTCCATTACCTTTTGGCAATGAGGGATAAGAGGCTAGAAGCTTTGCCTACAGAAGTACAGAGACATAGTTTCTTCTCTTGATATTCTTGAACTGAAATTAATGATAACTCCTTTGCCTCTAAAAGGTTGGGAGTTTGCAAAAGAATCACCTTAGCTGTTTTAGTTGCGAATTTGGATATGAGATTAATCTACTTTGGAATAGGGTGAAAACTGAAATGACAAGAGTAAAAGTGTGTATGACCGTCTGAACTTACAAGGTTCATTGATGGCATCCAATATCTTCCTTGAGGTTCTTTACTATGGTTACAGGTAGAATCTAGAATGTCTGAATTTGCTTCACATAGAAAAATATATTTACGTTGGAAGTTAAATTTGTGGTTTTCAGGTGGCCATTCTTGGAAGTATTTAATTCTCAACAGGTGTTTATACATTTCCTATACCTTTTCTGTTTTTGATAGTTACTTGAGTGATCACTATTTAAAAATCTTTATAAAAGTTCAAGCTAGCTTTTGATAATTTGTTTTTATTTATTATCTTTATATTTGAAATTTTTTTGCATCATTTCTTGAATTCCTCGTCTATAGAAATATATCCTTTCAGCTGTTTCAGCTCATTGTGTGCACATTTTAGCTATTATGCTGCTTATGTTTATGAGATGGGTGGAAGGAGCTGATTACATTTATTATACGCTTAGAGAATTGTTTGACCTGAAACATGTGTAATTAATCTCTTTGTATCACAGGTCCTGTTGCTGAAGACATGTTTCATTGGCAAGCAACAATAATGGGTCCTGGAGATAGCCCATATGCTGGGGGAGTGTTTCTAGTGACAATTCATTTCCCTCCTGACTATCCATTCAAACCACCCAAGGTAATGGATGTTCCTTTGATTTGGATTGTATTCTGGTTTTTTTGGATCTCAAGTATATTGCTACTTCCTGTGCAAGAGTTGAGCTGTCATTTTGTATTTTTGATATTACCTGGAGTGGAAGCTTCTAGCTTTTTGATAGACATTTGTATCTTGGTGTCGTCATTTCACATGGATTATCATTATGTTGGTAAGATGTTTGGGTCGTAGACTCGTAGAGCTTACAAGTGATGTTTTATCCTGTGTGATCTTAGGCCGTAAAAGTCTTTCCTTGCTAGCTAACAACATTTTTATTCCTTGTTGGGTGGTTGATTGTAGAGAAGGTGGAGTTTTTTTTTAGTCAGGCTTCTTAAATTTCTGTCGATAAGTGATATGCTTTAGTCTTGCTTGTTTACCGTTTGGCCATGCTTACATCTTTGTTAATGTTTCCTTGAACAATTTTGTGCTCTTTTACTCATGCAGGTTGCCTTCAGGACAAAGGTTTTCCACCCAAATATCAACAGCAACGGTAGTATATGTCTTGACATTCTAAAGGAGCAGTGGAGTCCTGCATTGACCATATCTAAGGTTCTGCTTTAGAATTTCTATAATATTTATTGTTTATATTGTAGCTGCTCAGAGCATGTTGATTGATATTTTGTGTTTGTAGCTGCTCAGAGCATGTTGATTGATATTTTGTGTTTAGTAATTAGTGTGATTGGCTATTATTTGCAATGTATTGGGCCCAGCATTTCCCTAATTTTTATGCTATGTATGTATGTGGTAGTCTTATTACTGAATTTTCAGACCGTAGTGGCCTAGATTGAGACACTGAACGTTGTATATGGCCTTTGGAGGTTTCAAGATTTTCTAAGTAACACTTGGTTTTCGACAACATTGATGCAATTGCTGGATAGTCTGAAAATTTATAGGGATGGTGAAATACATAAAAATCAACTGGATCAAACTAATTTGGGTTTGTTCAGTCGTCTGCTACTTTCTTCCTTGCCTGCTGACAAAGACCAATTCTTGATTGTACTTAATTTTTTTTACGTCTTTTTCTTGTCCAATTTTCTTTTTGTCCCCGGAAACTGATATTTGTCTAGTGATGATGAGCCCAGCAGTTGCTTTTCAGTAATTCTCATCTTCCAGTTTGGCTAAAGTATTTTTTTTATTCTGTATTCAGGTATTACTTTCAATTTGCTCCTTGTTGACGGATCCAAACCCTGATGATCCCCTTGTGCCAGAGATCGCTCACATGTACAAGACAGACCGAGCAAAGTACGAAGCAACTGCAAGGAGCTGGACGCAGAAGTATGCTATGGGTTAGTCTGCCTTGTAGGTGGGGGCTAAGGACCCCTCCCTCCATTGTGTATAAAATGGCAACTCATTCTTCAATGTTTAACTGTTGCAGCAGACAATGAAAATTGAAATTCTTGCTACTTAAGGTCAAAGCAAACGCTTTGCATTTGTCTGTTGGAACCATTATGTTAATTTGAATTTGTTACATTTGTCTTAGTGTGTGCTTCTTTAACGGGGGAGTAATAAGAACTTCTGGTTTACAAGTTTTTTGGTAGTATGATTTCTTACAGTGTTCACAATGATCTGCTCACTTTGTCGCATTCCTTTTGGTTGTGCTGGAAGAATTAACATGAATTCTCTATTATTCTACTGCACGGTATCTAGGATTGGAATATGTTGTCCGCTTAGTGCAGATTGATCGGAAAATTTTTACCCAGCAATAAGGGCAGAAGTTTTATTTTTAGAAAATTTTCACCTAGCAATCAGGCAGAAGTATTATGTTTCGCAAAATTTCCAACTCTTTTCCGCTTTCTCCCGTATCTTTTGAAATTTCTGGGTACAATCTTGCATTCTCACCTTAAGAGGAAATCAAATTGAAACGTGCTTCTAATACTACATATGTATAATCAAATTCTTTTTATCTTGTAAGTTGCTCAAAACATTGGCCCACTTCCAATACGATAGATACTAAAAACTTCTATCTGACGGACATCATAAAATTGGTGATTTCTATTGTCTAATCATAATCAAACATAAGGAGCGAAGATAATAAACGGAAAATGACCTTAGAATCAGAGGCTCAAATCTTCTAAAGCTCTCAAGTCCAATACAAACAACAAGAACTAATGGTGTGATGTTATAGGCCACTGAATCCGTCAATATTGGTTGCCAAATGTGGCCGTGCTAGAAACGACATTTCAGGTGTCCAATTGAACCTTCTTTGCTCAATTGTTGCTGTTATCATTAGTTTCTACTGTAATTACTCCTCGAGGCGGGCCCCTCGTCTATGACCTCTCTAAGGTGTTCTTGAGAGGAGGAAACATAAGCAACTTGGTCGTATTTGAATCGATCAAAAACTTGTTGAGGACAAATTTAATCTTTCATTCAATAAGAAACCTCAAAGAAGTTCCCACCTCTTTTAATTTGAAATTTTTGCTCCATTTAAGAAGACATTTTTTCAATAATAGAGGTAATGGGGATGCATAGAAAATCTCCACTCTAAAAATCAACCACTCAAAAAAACACTAAGGTTTTGTGGTCAATATTGTCGGTTGAAATGTTCATAAGAGTTTGGTGTTTGTTTCAATCAGAAAGCACAACTCTATAAACTAAAACAGACCCTTTCTCCAATACAATTTGGCATCATTAGTAGTACGATTACTAGCTATCAGTTTAATTTATTAACATAAAGTATACTTCCAAACCCAAGAACAACTCCATTGACTTAATGATAATCTGGTTAATTTCTTGATAACTTCATATAGAAGAATTTTATTGCAGCAAGATCTAAGGATTAGTTAAGAACTAGGATACGACATCTCGATTTTATCATGTTACAAAAATCACTGTTTTTCTGTACATTGCTACATGTACTTGATGTGTTGTTTACTTGTTTATTTTTACTGTATTTGCATGCAAATATGCAATGGGCTTTGTCGGCTTATATCACATAAAATTTACCCTTATATAATCTTGACTTATATTCCATTTATGATTTAGAGAGACTTTCATGTAATACTTCTAGCACATAAACACGCTTTCAAAAACTTACTTCCTCCAATCCAAAATATTATCTGTTTGGGTCCAATTTAGTCCAATTGGGCCTGGTCACTGAATGATCCAATTAAAAGCCCAAGGTTAAGGTTCAACTCTCCAAATGTGCTAAAGTCAAAAATCAACATCCTCAAAGCCATGTCAAGGTCAGTCAACGGCCCAATCAGCTTGGCCCAGCCCAACTGACTTCCGGGCCCAATCCGCCTCCTTCATTAGCCAAGGTATAAAAGCCAACAATTTGGTCAATTCTTGGTAAGACAATAAAGCCTCAAGCAACTAAACTCTTGCACAGCTTTCTCTCTCTAATATACTGACTTAAGCATCGGAGGGGCCTTCCTCGGCGTCCCCCCCGAGGCTAGTTTACGTGTATTTGTTGTGCAGGAAACCCTCGGCTCCTGCGTCGTTCGGACCGAGACCAAGTTCCCTCAAGATAAAAGGATCTTCCGAGATTCGATTGTTTTCATCCGAAACAATTTGGCGCCGTCTGTGGGGAACGCTACTAAATTTCGCGTCAGTCATCAAACACTCCGGCAGTCGCCATGACTAAGAGTGGAAAGAGTTCCAAGAAGGCTAAGAAGGGAGGAGGCCAGATTACGGTGAGGGAACGCCAGCCGGTTTATCCCTCCCCGGAGCAAGCCTCTTCCGAATCGGAGGCCCCCATTTCTCCGGAAAGGGAAGCCTCAAGAGGTCCTAGCCTCCAGGAGGAGAACACCTCGCACCACACTCGGCAGCCGGGGCCATCCCCGAGACCGAGTGGCTCAGGTGCGAGGAACTCCCCGCCACGCCATAGCGTGCAAACCAGGTCACATCCGCGGGAGACTCCTCCCTCCGGACCCTCCACCGAGGAAGTGGCCAGAGCAGTGGCCATCTGCATGGAGTTCCTTAAAGCTCAAGGGGCTCCAATCCAGATGCCTGATGATCACCAGCCGAGAAACCTGAAAAGGAGAATCGGTCAGGATGATGGTGGACAAGTTCCACCACATAGAGAGCTCGGCCAGAGGTGGCGAGGGGACACCCTAAACTCCGGTAAGGAGAGGAGGAGGAACCCTCAACCCTCTGACCACTCTGAAGCTCAGAATTCCATGGGGCCCTCTAAGGACCCGGAATTCGCCCGCCAAAGCGTTCACGAACGCTTGGGTTCGAGGGAGGTGAGTGTGCATAGCCGCCTCACCTTCCCAGAGGATACCGGACCCCACCCAACCTTGTCTCAGCCGGGGACGAAAACCACTTCCACCTCTGAGAGAGGAGGGAGCGAGGTCCCTGAGGCCGGGTACAAGGGGAAGGCGGTCATGGTTCCATCGAACTCGCCCTTCCAGAAGTGGATTCTGGAAGAGCATGTGCCAACGGTCAAAATCCCGGCACATATTACTTACGATGGTACCTCAGATCCTAAGGATCACATTGCCTCTTACGAGGGGCACATGTATCTGAACCCGAGGTCTGAGGCTACCTGGTGTAAATACTTTCCTACGACCCTCAAAGGTGTTGCCCAATCCTGGATCACCAAAGGGCTCAAGGAAGGCTCCATAACCGGTTGGAACGACCTCTCCAACAAGTTCAAGAGCAAGTTCTCTACGGCCAACCGCCGAGAGAAGACCACTGCAGAGCTAATGAGTCTGCAGCAGGCGGAGGACGAGAGCCTCCGCGACTATCTGACTCGCTTCAGCAACGAGTCATCCGGAATCACAAGCCTGGATCAAGGCCTGGCCGTGTTCGCGCTACGGAACGGCCTCCAAGCTGGAAAGTTCCTGGACTTCATGGTCATGCATCCCCCGCAGACCCTGGAGGAAGCCTTGGAAGCATCGGATAGGTTCATCCGAGCCGAGGAGTGGAACAGATCCAGGTCTCAGTCTCGTCCGAGAATTGAGAAGCCGAAAGGGCAGCAGCCCGAAGTCTCGGCGCAGAGGAAAGGGAAGGCTAAGGCCTCAGAACCGTCCTCTGCTGCCGAGCCGAAGAAGGAAAGACACTTTCCCTACACGGGAAGGTACGATTCATACACTCCACTCTCCCTTCCCCGTGCTAAGATTTTCAGCACGACGAAGGACGAGGGGAGATTCAAAAAACCTCGTCCGTTGCCTCCCTGGCATCAGACGAGGGGAAAGGACCAGTGGTGCGAGTTCCATGACTCACCCGGACATCGCACCGAGGACTGCGTCCAGCTGAAGGACCAGATTGAGGATCTGGTCCGCAAGGGGTACCTGAGCCAATACCTCGCGGACAGGCGCGAGGAGAAAAAAGCTGAAAAAGATTCTCGGCAGGACCTCAACTTCGCTCGGAAGAAGGATAAGGGACCTCAGGGCAAGGAGTCCCTCGACATCCTAGTTATTTCCGGGGGAATCTCGCGAGGCACAGCCAAACGCCAACTGAGGGGTCTAACCCATCAGATTCATCAGGCTGAGCTTCGGCAGTCCCAGTCACCGGCGCCGAACATCCTGTTCACAGCCGAAGACTGTGAGGGGGTGGTATACCCCCACGATGACCCACTAGTAATCATTCTGGGCATCGCCAACCGCAACGTCTGGCGGACCCTCGTCGACGGCGGTAGCGGGGCGAACATCCTCTTCCGAGGAGCGTTCGACCAGCTGAGGATGGGAGCCGAGCACCTGGACCCCGCACCCTACCCGGTGTCTGGATTCAACGGCTCTTCATCGTATCCTGACGGGAAGATTACACTTCCTGTCACCATCGGCGAAGGCCGAGCAGCTAGGAATATCATGGCCGAATTTTTGGTCGTAGATGCTCCATCTGCATACAACGTGATCATGGGGAGACCCCTCATTCACGGCATTCAAGGAGTCGTCTCCACGTATCATCAAATCATGATATACGTTTCAGACGAGGGACGCTCCGAGAAAATAAAGGGCAGTCAAAAAGAAGCCCGCCGATGCAATCACCTCAAGCCATCCACGTCTCGCCGAGGCGACCGTGGCGATGGGGAGGAAAAGCACCGGGACCGAAACGCCAAAAAGCCGAGAGGCTCAGACGTTTCGGCTAATGAAGCCCCAGACAACGAGAAATCTGATGGGGGCCAAAAGGCTGACTCCGCCTCAGAGCCGAACGACTCTGATGGCCAGCCGCGGTCAGGAAAGTCTGCTAATATTGATAGCAGGCCGGAATTCGAGGAATCCAACTCTAAGAGCATGGAGACGGATGACCTGACCGAGTCAATAGAACTGACCGTAGGAGATCCGAACAGATGTGTTAGCATCGGGTCGTCACTGGAGCCAAACACCCGTGCGGCACTCGTCCAACTCCTACGGGCCAGTGGAGACGTGTTCGCCTTCTCAGCCGCAGAAATGCCCGGGATTGATCCGGACTTCGTCTCCCATAGGCTTAATGTCGACCCCTCCAGTCGACCCATTAAGCAGAAAAAGCGGAACTACTCCGCCGAAAAGAACCAGAACATCGCAGCTGAGGTCGATAAGCTCCTAGATGCTGGGTTCATTGAACCCTGTCAGTATCCGGAGTGGCTGGCCAATGTTGTAATGGTTCAGAAGGCAAATGGTAACTGGAGGATGTGCGTTGACTTCACGGACCTGAATAGGGCATGTCCCAAGGACTCCTATCCGCTGCCGAGGATCGACCAACTGGTCGACTCGACAAGCGGGCATGCTCTGCTCAGTTTCATGGACGCATTCTCGGGATACCATCAGATCTTCATGCACCCCGAGGACCGAGCTAAAACAGCGTTCATAACAAGTTCCGGGTTGTACAATTACAGAATGATGCCCTTCGGATTGAAAAATGCGGGGGCAACATATCAGAGGTTGGTTGATCAGGTTTTCGCTGAGCAAAAAGGCCGAAACATGGAGGTTTATGTTGACGACTCAATCGTCAAAAGCATAAAAGAAAAAGATCATGTCACGGACCTAGCCGAAACCTTCGCCACCCTCAGAAAATACAAAATGAAGCTGAATCCGAAGAAATGTGTCTTCGGCGTGAAGTCAGGCAAGTTCCTCGACTTCATGGTCAGCAAGAGGGGGATTGATGCAAACCCCGCCAAAGTACAAGCTGCTTTAGACCTCCCCGAGCCGAAGACAAAAAGAGATATTCAGCGTCTAGCCGGGAGAATGGCTGCCTTGTCCAGGTTCATCTCACGAGCCTCAGACAAAGGGCTCCCTTTCTTCAAGGCGCTGAAGCTCCAAAATTCAAAAGGCATTGAATGGGGAGACGAACAAAAGTCAGCCTTTCAGCAGCTCCGTGAACACCTGGCTCAACTCCCAACACTGGCAAGGCCAGTCGTAGGAGACATCCTATACTTATACGTGGCGGTCAGTCCAGCCACGGTAAGCGCGGTGCTGCTAAGGGAAGAAGAAAAAGTTCAACAGCCGATCTATTTCGTCAGCCACACCCTGACGGATGCCGAGACGCGCTACCCATTGTTAGAAAAAGTGGCTTATGCAGTGGTGGTGGCTGCTCGGAAGTTGCGACCCTATTTTGATTCTCATCAAATAGCGGTTCTAACTGATCAGCCGTTAGAGAAAGTCCTCGGCAAGGTTGAAAAATCCGGTAGACTAGCAAAGTGGGCTTTCGAGCTCACCGAGTTCACTATCGGTTATCAGCCGAGAACAGCCATCAAGGCGCAAGCCTTGGCAGACTTCTTGGCCGAGTGCTCCTATCAGGAGACTCTGGATGCAAGGAGGAAAATCTGGACCGTCTTCACGGATGGGTCCTCCACCGTGAACGGTTCGGGGGCAGGGGTCGTCATTACCTCTCCCGAAGGCAAAACCTTCGAGTATGCACTAAAATTTTCATTCAAAGCCTCTAACAACGAGGCCGAATATGAAGCAGCCATTGCTGGCTTAGACCTGTGCATATCGTTGGAAGCCGAGCATGTCTACCTCAAGACAGATTCTCAGCTGGTCGCCAATCAGATCCGGGGGGAGTATGAGGCTAAAGAGCCTTCAATGGCAGCTTACCTCACAAGGATCAAATCGACAATTGCGAAGCTGAGATCTTTCGAAGTAGAGCTGATCCCAAGGGGTCAAAATGCTCAAGCAGACGCACTCTCCAAACTTGCAAGCTCAACTCTGACTGAGTTAAGCCGTTCTGTCTATGTGGAGGTGCGCCGAGAAAAGAGTGTAGCCGAAGCAATATCAATCTGCTGCGCTGCACTCAAGCCGAGCTGGATGGATGACATCCTGGCTTATAAACTCAGGGACGAGCTCCCCGAGGATAGGAATTCGGCCTCCAAGATAAAGCGGATCAGTTCACGATTCCTCGTCTTCGGCGGCCAACTCCTCAGAAAATCCTTCTCCGCTCCATTGTTGAAATGCGTGGGTCCAACGGATGCCGACTATATTCTCCGAGAGATTCACCTCGGCATCTGCGGAAACCACATAGGAGGGAGAACCTTAGCCCACAAAGCTCTCAGGGCAGGGTATTTTTGGCCTACAATGATCTCGGATGCAAAGAACATGGTCAGAAAATGCGAGAAATGCCAAAAATTTGCACCGGTAATCCATCGGCCATGCCTAGATCTCCAGCCAATTCTTAATCCTCTTCCATTTGCACAATGGGGGTTGGATATTCTGGGACCCTTTCCCGAGGCCCCATACAAAAGAAAGTGGCTGATAGTCGGAATCGACTATTTCAGCAAATGGATTGAAGCGGAAGCTGCTTCAAGCATATCTGAGCAAACTGTCAGACAGTTCATCTGGCAGAACATAATAACTCGGTTCGGCATCCCAAAAGTTTTTGTGTTCGACCACGGCAGACAGTTTGACAACCTGCCCTTGCGCCGATACACTGATCAATTCGGGATAAAATTGGCTTACTCCGCGGTTTGCCACCCTCAGAGTAATGGCCAAGCCGAAGCCGCAAATAAACAGATCCTTAACGCTCTCAAAAAAAGAGTAGAGGATCAAAAGTCCAAGTGGGTAGAGGAACTTCCGGGAACCCTCTGGTCACTCCGGACAACCGAGAAGGAGGCAACGGGGCATTCACCTTTTCAGCTGGTGTATGGATCCGAAGCAGTGCTTCCAGTGGAAGTGGGCTCAGAAAGCCTACGAGTGAATCTCTTCTCAGCCGAGGAAAATGAGCAGCTCATGAAAGAGTCCCTCGACTTCCTTGACGAGATTAGAGATCTAGCCCGAGAAAGGATGGCTGCACACAAGCTCAGAATGAGCAAGTCCTACAACCGAAGAGTCTATCAACGACCTCTCAGAGTTGGGGATTTAGTTTTGAGGAACGCTGCAGCTGTTCAAAAAAGTCGCATTCATGGCAAACTCTCAGCATCTTGGGAGGGACCTTATGAAATTTATCAAGAGCTTCAGCCCGGTACCTTCAGACTCAAACAAATGGATGGCACCGAGCTGAAAAACCATTGGAATGCCGATGTGCTCAAAAAATACTATGTGTAAATCCTTCGGATAGTACAATCTATGTAAGTACACTGATTTTGTTTACAAAAAGGCCATCGAGCCAGTATTCATTCAGATTGCGTGTATTCTTTAAGTCTTTATGCTTTCTACGGTTTTTCAAAAATTCAAGGTTTCATTCGGCGCTGTCCGGGGTATTGCATAATGATGCCTTGTACCTCGGCAAGCCGTAAAACCTGCCAAAAAAGGATACAAGCCCGAAGTATTGCATAGTGATGCCTTGTACTTCGGAGAAGCTGTTCCTTTGGGCAAAAAGGCCATAGACTTATCCGAAACATAGCCTAAAAAATAGGAACTGATAAAGCCCCGAAGTATTGCATAGTGATGCCTTGTACTTCGGATGAATCAGTTCCGGGTGGTAGTTGCAACTCTGAAGTATTGCATGATGATGCCTCGTACTTCAGATAAACTGCTGCCCCGGCATGGTGTTTCGGATAGTTGTTCCCTTGGATGAATTGAAGAAAGTGTCACAAGAGTACCATCTCTAGAGTGAAAACTCTCAGGTGGGAAATCAGTACTTTAAAAACAGATGTAGAAAATAAAGCAAAGTGTTCAAAGATCCTCGGCTTAGCCGAGAAAAATTATCAGCCATTCCAGAATTCAGAAGACCTCATCTTCAGATTTCTGGGGGGGCAGAGGGAAATAGAGAAATGGCACAACTGATCTAATACCCTTCAGCTCAGCCGAAGTTTGATACTTATGTCAGTTTTTTTCACAAGTTGAAAACATCCGAGTACAAACGGCAAAAAGAAGTCTCAGCAGAAATGATTCTCGCTAGCCGAAGTTCTGCACTTAGCAAATATTTGAAAGATCATTCAAAGAAAGCAGTAAAGTGCGAAGACTGGTAAAGCGAAGAAAAAAAAAAATACACAAGAAAGCTGAGAAAGTGAACTTCTTTGAAATAAAAATGTTGAATTACAAAAATAGTCGGCAGCCGCCCACAAGCGGAAAGTAACAGCTGCCGAAATACGTACAGGCAAAATAAAAATATAATAAGCTGTTGTACGATAAGGCAAGCTGAAGCAAAAAAAAAACAAAAGGCAAAAACTCAGAAAGCGGCAAGTCTAAAGTTAAGCACATGATGAACCGCAAGATTCTGAAGACGACTGCCCGAGTTCCTATGCTTCAGCCGGAGGATCAGACTGATCAGCGTTGAGTCCCCTGGTGGCCTCAGCCCCAGCAGCAGAAGAGGCGGGCTTTGCACTTTGCCGAGCCTCCCTTTCCCTCTGCTCAGCTTCCAACTCCAGTCTTTCAGCTTCCTCTTCGGCTTCCTCAGCCTTAAGAATTTCAGCTTCAGCTGGAGTTGCATACTTCATGTGAGGGTCTTCGGGATTCTGGACCCACTCAGCACATTTGGACCAGTCCAGCTTCGGCTCAGCATGAAGGCAGACCCTTCGGCACACTCTGAACCCGTTTCTAAAACCCATTTCATACTCTTCTTGGGTATAGATACGGACTTTGAGTAAAGCCTCAGCATCAGCCAGCTTCTTCTGGGTCTCCTCCAAGTCTTCCTTGGATTTCTTCAGCTGTTCAGCGACTTTGGAGGAGGACCCCTTCAGCTCATTCAGCTCTTGCTGAATTTGGAAAGCCTTTGTCTGAGCTTGGGCCACTTCAACTTTCTGGATCAGCAGTTGATCCTCAGCCTCTTGGAATTTAGCTCTTTGAGCTTCAGCAGCAGCAGCAGCCTCTGAGAGTTGGACGTCTTTGGCCAAGAGCAACTCTTCAGCAGCCATTCGGCTGGCTTCAAGAGCCTCTAGACGCTGCTGCACTTCAGCTTGTGCAGCAGTTCCTTCTTGAATTCGGCTCTCAATAGCAGCCTTGAATTTGGAGACGTCCACTCCCATATGCTCCTGGAGGAATTTTTCCCCTTCCATCAGTGGGGGAAAAACCTCCATCTCCATAGCATCGCAGAAGGTTTTCAGAGCTTCGGCAGCTTTTTTACCGTACTCCTCAACCTCCTGCTGCTTCTCTTCAGCTGCTGCCTGCTTCAGCTTAGCAAGCTTTAGCTCTTCCTCGGCTACCCTTTGATCGTGCTCGGCAGCGTCCACCCTATCTTGTAGGGAATCTATCAGCTCTACAGTGAGAGTCTGATTGTGCACGAACTGAAAACAGGGGCACAAGTTAAAAAAGTAAAAAATAATAGCTGAAAGGTTGAGTTCAGAAAGAAATCAAGGCAAGGAGAATTACCTGCATCATCAGCAGTTGGTTGGACCTGGCAGGGTCAGGAACTGATCTGCTGGATTCGCCCATCCCAGCAGTGGCCTTCAGCGACCAAATCCTTGCCCTATCTACTTCGGACAGGCCAGCAAAATCGCCGAAGTAGGCTGCAGCACCTTCTCGGTTCTGACCCCATATGAGGTCCCAGATGTGGTCTGGGACTGGAATTCGGGGGGCCGAGAAACCCATTTCTCCAGACTGCAGCGTCTGG
This sequence comes from Chenopodium quinoa, assembly GCF_001683475.1. Taxonomy (NCBI): domain Eukaryota; kingdom Viridiplantae; phylum Streptophyta; class Magnoliopsida; order Caryophyllales; family Amaranthaceae; genus Chenopodium; species Chenopodium quinoa. The sequence continues at coordinate 3,220,999 of NW_018745454.1, forward strand.
AAGGAAGGGAAGGATGACGATGGAGCCTCTTTAGCTTTGGGTGGCTCAACGTACTCCTCCTTCTCAGAAGAGTCAATTATTGTGACCTCTCCTTCTTCAGGTGTGAGGACGAAGGCCCCAACCTCTCTGGCAATGTCCGCCGTGAAACCCTCAGCACTGGGCATCACGGCGTCTCCATCCTTGTCCTCGGCGGCACTCTCTCGAGCTTCTTCCAGAACTTCTCCCTTAGGTTTGGGAGTTCTCTGATCCACCTCCATCTCGGGGGGTGGCGGAGAGGCCCTTGGGGGTGATTGGGGTGTTGGCTGGGGAACCCTCGGCGATCCATTGCCTTCCTCAGGTTCCCTTATTGCGACGCCGATGGTCATCGGCCTCTGCTGAAAGTCATGAGGGCCGATGATGGCCATCCTTCGGCGCCTTTTCAGAAGGGGCTGCTCGTCCATATCTGAGTCTGAAGACTCTTGTATTTGATCTTCGGGACGAACAGGAGCTTTGCCTTCTCTGTGTCTGTTACTCTCTTCAGACTGTAACAGACAGGGGGGAAGAAGAGTGTGAGTAAAAAAAAAAAAAAAAAGAAGAAAGACAAAGTTAAGTCTAAAGGCTCACCGAGGTCTTCAGCAAAGCCTCGTCTTCTTCAGCTGCCCTAGCCGCAGCTTCTTCAGCAACTCTGGAGGACCCTTCTCCACCTTCACAAGCTTCAATAACCCGTGCAACCTCTTCGGCTGTACGGGCAGCTTCAGCTTCTTCTTCCAGCAGCTGAAACAAGGGATCCCTCTTCTTCCACCAAGGCTTCTGCCTCTGATACAGAGCAACAGCCTCAATTTGGAAGTGGGAGGAGTCTAGGTGAACCTCTCGGCGCCTTGGTTCAGTGATAGGGGGAGCCCGATCAGTTACGACTCGTTCTCGGTTGACGCCAAGGCGAGCGTAATCAATGCCGATGTTGGTCTCGTCCCGTTCTGAAAAAGAAAAGGGGAGAAGTCAATTCAGTTAGTTCGGCACATCACAAGAAAGCAAAATGAAAGAAGAAAAGAGATAATTAAAAGGCCTCGGCCCCAGCCGAAGAAGATTACCATCCCTAAACTTTCGGCTGAGGCCGACAGCTGCCAGCATATTCTCTTGGAAAACATAGTGCGTATCGGGGAGCCAAGTCTCCGGGATATGCTGCATTCGGCCGCTGCCTCCCCGGTTCGGCAGCTTGCCGAAGATGTTCTGCTGATTAAGGTTCGGGTCTGGCCCGCTATCTTCGGGAGGACCTAAACTTCCCATATCAGGATCCGGCTCGGCAAGATACCGGGGAGCGCTGAAAACGTAAGGGTGGCTCGGCTCCGTGGGTGCCCTAACCCAAATCCATTGACCTCTCCAGTCCTTGTCTGAAGAGTCGTTCGGCCACATGGTTAGGAACGGGGGCCGAGACTCAATCCGATACCACCCAGAGCCATGGCATCCGTGCCCACTTTGAATGTTTGGCACTAGCCGATGGAGCCTTTTGAAGCAATGCAGGTTCGGCACGTACCTGAAGAATTTGCAGACCCATAAGTACGTCATTACCCTTCGGATGCTGGTGGGGGTCAGCTGGCACAGGGAAATGTTGTAATGGATCAGCAAGTCTCGGACGAAAACGTCCAAAGGGAACCTCAGCCCATACTGAAGCTGTCTCGTGTACACCCCCACATACCCCGGGGGTGGACGATGGATTCTATCGGATGCTGAGGGCATTCGGCACCAATATCCATCAGCTTCAAAAATGCCGTAGTGCAACTCAATTTGCTCGGCAAATCGATATTGATCGGCGTTCTCTACCCACCATGAGTAGGGGCGGTTCTTTATCATGGCCGAAGCGACTTCGGCATTCTCCCACTCTGAAAACCCAGGGAGGATATCCCAAAGGACAGCGGGAATTTCATCGTCCCGTCCAGAAGCACTCGGCTCATCCGTTCTCTGAGGAGGAGCCGAAGAAATGGGAGTCGCCCTAACCCCTTCAGCAGGGTCAGACTCTGTCCTTCGTCCATTCCAGGTCCCAATCCTGTCCCTGGGATCGGGGATTAGCCTTGCTCTTCTTGGAGCACGGGCTCCACCTCTAACTCCCCTCACCATTGACGAATTTCGAAGGAAAAAGTCGAAAAAGGGGAAAGAGTGCAAAGTCGAAGAAAGATGAAATAAAATCAAAGGAATTTACCTTGATCTGAAGCAAAAGCCGCCGATTTACGAATTGGTAGTGACAAGTCTCAGCTTCTAAGCTTAATGCTCGGGGAATTTGCGAAGTTTTGATGCGGGCTCTTGAGCGTTCTTGAGAATTCTGGGTTTGTGTTGATGAGTGAGTGGGGAGAGAAGACGCGCCTCTATTTATATCTCCAGAAATGGGAATTCAAGGAGTCTGCGTTTCAATTTCTCTCAAGCACCCCACTAAGTAACCGTTAAACACACGACCTTGCAGTTAAGTCGCCCACTACCCGTCCAACTTCCGCAATTATCCACATTAACTGTTGTTATCTCATTAATCATGGGTTAATTACGGTTTAAATTCACGTTTTTGGATTAACAAATCATTCACTTCCCTCCTTTTCTGGTTAAATCAAACCCGACCCGTCATCCTTCCAAATCGGGTCTGGGGGGCAAGTTGTTTGGGTCCAATTTAGTCCAATTGGGCCTGGTCACTGAATGATCCAATTAAAAGCCCAAGGTTAAGGTTCAACTCTCCAAATGTGCTAAAGTCAAAAATCAACATCCTCAAAGCCATGTCAAGGTCAGTCAACGGCCCAATCAGCTTGGCCCAGCCCAACTGACTTCCGGGCCCAATCCGCCTCCTTCATTAGCCAAGGTATAAAAGCCAACAATTTGGTCAATTCTTGGTAAGACAATAAAGCCTCAAGCAACTAAACTCTTGCACAGCTTTCTCTCTCTAATATACTGACTTAAGCATCGGAGGGGCCTTCCTCGGCGTCCCCCCCGAGGCTAGTTTACGTGTATTTGTTGTGCAGGAAACCCTCGGCTCCTGCGTCGTTCGGACCGAGACCAAGTTCCCTCAAGATAAAAGGATCTTCCGAGATTCGATTGTTTTCATCCGAAACATTATCAATAATAATTCCAAGCATAGTTTTTATTGTCATAATTCATCATATTTTTGTATAAATTATATATATTAAAAAAAAAAAAATCTTTAAATGATTATACTTGTATTATTGTATATATCTGGGCATTTTGTTAACCTTATCTGTTGAGCAATCTTCTCAAAGAGTAGAATTATTTTCAGTCAACCTTTCTTTAAACTTTATAAGAAGGACAAGCAGAAAGAAACCATATTCAATCAAAATGAAAGAGGCTTTTTGACTCCATGTAAGCTCCAATAATGAATGACCTTTGGCAATTTTTTTATGTCTATCTTTATTTGGTACGCTTCCACCTTTGTGCATTATACCTGTTGCTGATATGATCTCTTCATTTGTTCTATACAGTAATTAATAGTAAATTGGTATGTTACCTTAATTAATCATAGTATGCTACTATTCTAAGCATTTAATTAGTTGACTTGGTGTAAAGGTAAAAACACCAATTGGAAGTCGTTAAATGATCCCCCACAATTCAGGGCTACTTCTCACAAATTTCTTAGAAACCTTTGAAAATGAAAAATAACAAGAAAAAGGCGTCATATACTCATATTTTTCAAACTTTTTTGTAGTTAAAAAATATCAAATGATTTATTCAAAAAGATATCACCCAATATTTAGAAAAATCTTTCATGATCGTCGTGTAGCGCCATATCTATTATCCTTTTTTTTAGTACAAACTAAGTAAAGAGCCTTGAACAAGAAGCAATCATGTAACACAAGGACTAATTGTAGTAGTTGAGCCATACCAACCAAGTCTTCATGAATGATTGGTTGTATGAGGGATCTTGTTGTTGAACGGATGTCTAGTGGAATAATTGCTTATTAATTGAAAATTAAGCAGTCAGACAATCATAAACTTAAATTAATGGTATATTTAGAAGTTTGTATCACAAATCACTCTAAAACATCATACGAGAATATATAAGTAACTTACTTCGTATCTACTTAACATACTAAAATAGTGTTTTTATGTGACTATTAAATTTAAACGAATAACATACTAATATCAGTTGATCACTATCTACCATTCAAATATAAATAATAATAGAATCCATTTTCACTGGTCAAACTAATCGATACATATATAAACATCATACAAGATTTAAGATGAAATAATAATTTATAACCAAACTCCATGTCTTTATCCAATTGAATAACCATAATCATAAGAAATTGGTCAAGTCAAGATTCAACTAAGAGTAAATGGTAGTAGAAGGTTTGGCAAGTAAACTCTAAGCAAAAATCTTTCCACGTTTCACTAAATATAGTAGAGTAAAAATAAAAGGTATGTACATAAATAAATCGATGACAAGCGTCAAAGAAAGCGACGGCAACCAATAAGTGTCAGGGTATCTATCTATGTGTACATCAATCCCACTTGCTTGGACGGTTGGACCCCAAGGCTTCCAACATAGACAAATTGAACAAGGAATTTAATGGCCATTTTATTCAAGATTAATTATATAATTATTGGACTAACCCCCTTTATTTGCTTTGCATCCTCTACACCTCTTCCAAAGTTGACTCCTTCAATATAATACTGATTTTTTTTTTCTCTCAAGATTTTAGTGACCTCATTATCATTCTAGTTTTGTTTTAAGCGTTCGATTATATGCATCTAGACAATATATGTGTATGTCGCATAAAGGCAAATTCTCCTGGCCTATTATGGTAGTGAAACGACATAAATTTGAAAAGTTTAAATGAGAATTTAATAAGTATAAATGATCGATGTATTTTGTGTTAAACAATCTAAGATATTGGTTTGAATTATTTTGTGAAAATTGTAAATAATTCCATTTTAAAGATATATGAAGTACTAATTATATTTTAATTTGATATACAACTAATTATACATTTATACATCAATCTAGGTATGATCATGTACGTAAAACAAATAATTTTTTTTTTTTTTTGAAAGAGTAAAACAAATAAATTACTTGTGTGTATTATTTCAATTTTAGAAATTGTATCACCCAAAATTCCTCAAAATCCAACTAATAGAATATAGAGAATTGAAGACGATCAATCTTGTGAACAAAATTAAAATTTTATATTTAAAATAATACGAAGTATATAATGAAAATAACCAATAGTATATAATACAAAATATGACCAAATATGTAAATTATGTAAAAGTAATTAAATACGTTACAATCAAAAGAGTAAGAAAAAGTTATACTAATATTATTTATTTTAAAAAGATATATCATAAGGGAGAAAAGGCACAATACAAATTTCTACATTTATGATTTGGCATGAGACGTCGTCCGACAAATGAATCATGTGCCATAGAAGTGAGATGGCCTGATTGTTGTCCCAGTTTTGTCACTAACAAAAACAAGTATTGAAAACATTGGATGTGTCACTTAATATGTGCTGCTTGTGTTAGACTATAGTAGTAGATGAGTAGGCTCCAAAATTACTATCAATGGAGGCAACCACGAATTAATGAGACATCAATAATTATTACCGTTCAAAACATATATTTGTCCAGACCCTATATATGCATATAATTATATATATATATTTTAAAGGTAGGCACACTTTAATTTTCTGATAATTAACAAGTGATTTAATAATATATATATATGAAGTACGAAGTATACCTTAGGCGGATAGGTCAATCCTTCGAGGGAAAAAAAAGTGTTGATGTAAATGTCAACCAGTTGAGCAAGACCTAATTTATGGTAATGCATGCTCAAGTTGTAAGCTATAAGCCAACATAGAATCCTGGTGATTGTGTTAAATACTCTTCTGACTTATAGCATGATTTGCTAGGTTTGGCAATAATGGTAGTATGGAGTTCTTCGTACTACTATGGGAAGTACCCTTCTCGTCAAGCTAATAAATATTAGTATGGGCTTTAAAAAAAACTATATATCAATGTCTTATGTCTAATTGTAATGCCACTAGACACTACCTATGCTATATATAGCCTACATTATTCATGTCAATGAATTAAAATCATAATCATATGGAAGGATAGAACAATATTTGGTATTCAAGCTCTATGTCAATCCATATTCACGTAAATACTGTCATGCTATCTATTGATCATGAAAAATCTCAATTGGCATAAAACTTGAATGTTGGAAAACGATTGATTGTCGCTCAAAAAGAATACGTGTCGTACTCTCGTATCCTTGAATCAACATCATTAGATCTTCAAGCTCGTGCTTCATTGCTTCTCAACTATATTTACAGTGTAGGTACTTTGGAGATGTTATTGAATGTATAGCAAGAAAAGGGAGAAAACATATCATCGAGCCACTTAACATCAATGTTGTGTTAAAAATAAAAAGTAAGATAAGTTCAATTTAGTGACTTCTTGATGCTCGAAAAAGGGTGTCTTTCACTCATAAATAATGACCCTATAGTTTGAGATGAGTTGACATGAAACTATATAGTGTTACTCCACTCAAAGCTAAATGGGTTCACGTTTATTACACACTTTGAAATTGGTATGTGCAAATTGGGAGGTAATCTTCACTTGAAACATACTTGTACTTGCTTCAACTTTTCTTATCTTTAAGGGATGATCACATTGAAAGTGCAATTTTTCCCAATGTTTGTGCGTCTTTTGTATATGAACTATACTAGTAATGTGCCTTGTCTTTACTATTTCGAGGAAAATATTTGACAATTTTTCTAGTGATTATTTTTTTTTTTTTTGATTAAATTGATCGTTTGATAAGGTATCAAAATTTCATTTTATCAATAAATAAATATAAAAAAAAAATACATAGATGCATGGTTTTTATGTGGTAGATGAGTAAGCTCACAAGATGCACATGTTTTCATTTATAATCCATAAGACTTTAGGAAGTTTTACTAGGGGTTTTAAATGGTTAGTCTGCAAAAATTATAATAACATGACAAAGACTGTTAAATGACATGAGTTACTGCCCATAAATTTGAAGGATGTGAATTGGCATTTCTAATTACAGGATTTTTTTGGGATTATTGTTCATTCTGATTTGTCTACTTCATGGGTAGCTAGTGCGTAGATTAATCATGTGATGTACTAATGTATAATATAAGAGAAGTGAATTATGTATTTCAATGTACAAGTTATATGTATAATTGTAGAAATAAACAAATCTTCCCTCCCATGCTAAATCTAAAGAGTTGTTGCACTTGTTTCTAGCTACGCGTGAAATTGTCTTCCACGAATATTGTGTTAATTTACAAACATAAGTAAATTCAATCCCTACATCTATATATATATATATATATGTGTTTTTTTACAAAAAAAGTAGAAAGTTAAATCCCTATAAAATTAAATATTTGTACAAAGTAAAACAATGTCATTCGAATAGCACAAAGTCGTCTTTTAAGTTTATCATTGTGTTGATTTGCAATGATACGTAAATTCCTAGTCCAAATTATACGAAGTAAAACAATATGTCAATCTAAACAATTAGAATGCTAACAAAAATAAATAAAAATAAAGAAGAATTGGGATAGTGGAGACACTTTCAGAACAAGCTGATTTTCACGTTCTGCATGCATCTAATTAAAAATTGCGTAAATTCTAAAATATTGGCCCAAAAACCACTAATAACTTAAAGATATCATGGATCACTATCATGCTTAAATCAAACATGCGCCTACATTCTTAAAATTTAAATTATTTATTGATAAATAAAGATTTTTTATATTATAAAGTGGACTATTTATTCCTAAGAAAGACCAATAATATCATTCTGAAAACTAATTATACAACTAAGTGGTTGCTTTATATAGAAGATACTAGGAAAATGGTGGGTCAAATTTGTTCATGAATCATGAATTAATGCTCTGGAGCTAATATATATTAGCTGTGGTATATATTATCAATTTATCACCTAATATATGGACCCAAGAGTGGGCACAATATTTATATAAATCAATCTCTAAATAGTATTACCAAGATGGATGTGCATTATGTTGTATGTTTGTAGAAGTCGATCTTATTACAATTTAATTTATTAACGTGTAAAGTTGTAAAGGGTATACCGGTATAGTGTTTCTCAAAACTTGACTTTACTAATTTGCAAATTTGTGACTTATGTAAATATTAGCAAGATTTATTATTAAATAATTAGATTCATGCAAGAAATTAAACAAACTATGAGTACATATATGCTATAGTTGGTACAAAATATTCCGTCTAGCTACCTCGGACTATTATTAAACTACGAAGTGCCTACAATCATACTCATAAAATCTTACACATTCTATTTCAAGTTAAAATAATACCCGTAGTAATCCATACTAACACTATCTTTGTATATGACAAAATACAAGACGTAGATACGGTAATAGGATAATCAATTTGTCATGTACTCGTAATATATTCATGTATGTGAAGAAAAAAACATACAAAAAAAAAGGCTTTACTTGCTTGTATAATATATTCATAAACACGGGTTCAAATCTCATTCGCCCCTCCTTTAAAGTGAAATTAATTCGCACCAGGTATGGGTGGGCCTGTAATGCATCCACATTTCAAGCCCAAAAGGCTTTTCATGTGAGGGGGAGTGATAGAGTATAAAACATATTACTGGGCCTCAATCATCAGTTTAACCTTTTGGTTGAGTTGGTCCTCTAACATGGTATTGGAGCCAGCGTAACATAAAGATCACGGGTTCGAATCTCATCCACCCCCCACTTTCAAGTGGAATATTAAGCGCCGGGTATGAGGAGGGTATTGAAAAAGTCAGGCTACATGCATGTGCAAATGTCGAAGTCATTCTTTCATATTGCAATGCTATACTTACAATGCAAAGGCAAATTTGTGAGATTTTAAAAGGATACAAGATAGTTTGCTCCGTTATGACGATCATAACATTTTTTTCACTACGTTAAATTAAGCATTTAATTTAATACATGAATTAACTTTTTTTACATGTTATACTTATACATGCATGATTTTGATTTTTTTTTTTTAAAGAATGCATGATTTACCATAAACAACAAAAACAACAACAACAAAAAGGCATGATTTTTTCTATTTCTTTTGATTTCAATTTTAACGTAAATCTTTATTTTCAGAATACAGTTAAAAAAAATTATTTATAATTTATGTACTATAAAATAAGATTATTCATAGCATTGATGCAAACTTGCAAAGTGATAAATAGATAAAATAATATGAAAAGGGAATATTCACTTATAGTTTATTAGTGGAAGATAAAAAAAGCACAACTATATATAACTTTGTATCAGTAATTTATCAACAATTAATCGCTTGTGATGATGTCTTATCAGTTATCACCCATGCTCAAATTGATTCAATAAGACTATTGATACAAACTTGCAAAGTGATAAATAGATAAAATAATACATATTCACTTATAATTTATTAGTGGAAGATAAAAAAGCACAAATATATACCTTTGTGTTAGTAATTTATCAACAATTAATCGCTTATGATATTAATGTCTTATGACTCTTATCATTCATCATGCTCAAATTGATTCAATAAGACTTCAAAGAAGATAGTTGTAATGACTAATAAGAGAGGTTGCTAAAAAAAAATAGAAAAAAAAAGGAGTATTATGTTAATGCAATGGATTACCAGAAAAACCAAAAAAGATAGTTATGTAAAAAACATTTTATTGATTCTTTTCATATGGTAATGTTTAATACAATTGCAACAATACAATCTTATATCATTAGATCTTTTCTATAATTATCGTTTTAAAAATAAGTTTATATTGATTTAAATTTGACAAGATCTAATGTAATTATATATTATCAAAATATTTCGTACCAAAAATAATTCATAGAAAATAGACCGTAGTCTAAACTAGAGTTGTTCAAGCATTGTACTCCGTAAATTCTAAAGATTGAACAAAATACATTAAAAATATATATATAAATTGAAAATTATACTTGGCACCCAAAAATTTTATTTTTTTTTTACCAAAAATAAAATAAAAAAATAATCTTTGAAACATAAAACTTGACACCCAAATTTTATTTGAAAAAAATACTTAAAAAATTTGAAACATATGTCACGTGTAGGCAATTTACAAAAATGCTGACTTCTTAATTCCTATAAAGGCTCTCTTCCCCTGTTTTTCTCCTCCTCTCCACCTAATTTACTTCTTCTACTCACTTCACTCTCTCCTCTTTTTATCAAATCAAAAAAAATCAAATCTCCCCTTTTTTTTCTAAAACCCCAATTTTTCAGGGTTTATCGTTTCTGCTAATTACTCAATTAACCCCTTTTTCATCTTCCATTTCTTTTCTTAATTCATTCATGTGAACAAATCTATAAAACTTCCTTAAATAATGAGATCGGTGAAATACTCTGAACACCGAAGTGTCACTACCAAGCTTCTCCATTTATCTTCTCCTTCTCCTTCTCCTTCCCCTAAAATCGTCAAAATTTCAGTAAGAGATGACGATGCTACTGACTCCTCCGGTGACGAAGAAGACGGCCCCACTTGTCGTACCCGTGTTGTAAAGCATGTTTTTGAGATCCGATTCCAAATAACCCTGCCTGAAATCCCGGCCCAGCCGGTGGCCCAAGCACAAGCCCAACCGCAGCCCAGAAAACAGAGGAAATCTGGTAAGCGGGTTCAAAACGAGAATACCCGGAAATATCGGGGAGTCCGGCAACGTCCTTGGGGGAGATACGCGGCGGAGATTCGAGATCCGGTGAAACGTGCAAGGGTTTGGCTCGGAACATTTGATACCGCCGAAGAAGCTGCCGTGATCTACGACAAAGCTGCTCTCCGACTACGTGGTCCCCTCGCACAGACCAACTTTCACCGACCACCGTTTTCGGAAAGCGGCGTGACGTCACTTTCCGATGAGTTCGAGGAGGAGGATGAGGTGGGTCAGAGGCTGTGTTCGCCGACCTCTGTTTTGCGGTGTCATCAAGGAGGGGATGACGTGGAGGAGAGAGAAAATGGAAAAATGATAGAAATCGGAGGTGGGGCCACGGGTAGTAGTAGTACTACCACCCCAACTAGTACTAGCAGTAGTAGTTGCGATTTTATTGGTGACCGGAAACCGGAAGATCAGGTAATGAGTTTACCGGTAAATGAAAGTGAGATGGAGTTGGATATATCATGGTTTTTGAATGGATTGTTTAGTTATGATGACGCGCCTAAAACCATACTTGATGATTGTAATGTTGTTCCTGATTATACTTCGTTTGATCATGGTGATCTCGAGGATTTTTCCGGCGATTTTGATCTTGACGGTCCAGATTTCCTCAAATGTGAAGTTGATGATTATCTGTTGTGAGTGTGCAAGCTGCTCGTTGATTCAGTCAACGATTTTTGGGGTCGGAGTTTCTTCTATTAATTAATTATTATAAGGGATTTTGTTCAAAGTTTTTCCCTAAGCTAATTAGTTTATTAAGAAAGAAAGGAAGCTAATTATCTAAATTATATTTGTTATTATAATTAATTGTAGTACTAATATTAATGATCACTACCTTCTCCCTAAGTCCCTAGTTTTCTAAGTGTGCATAAATTTAAGCTAGTACTAATAATTTAAGATTATTACGGAGTATATGCTAATTATGCTAATTAAGTGGTGAATATTATTGGATTTGAGTTTGTACTTTTGGAAGTTTTTTTTTGGTGTTCATTTTGATATGGAGTTTATTTTCTCCGTTGCATTTTTAGTTGACGGTTTGGCAAGATTTAACTTTTGTCACTATTTACTTAAGTTACTTTGACTTTTTTTACGATAGATTTAAATAAAATTTAAAATATTATGGATATATATGTATGTTTGGTTGGACAAACAATTTGAAAAAAAAATAAAAATAATCATGTAACAATGGAATGTGCTATGTGCAAAGAAAACTATAGCTAATTGATTCGTGAATAAGAGAAAAAAAAAAAAAAAAAAAAAAAAAAAAAAAAAAACAGATGTTGCTCCCACTTGGATTGAAATACGCAATACTAATCATTAAATAAAATACAAAATTATGGTTTATATACAGTTTTGATTAGAACAACATTTGGTTCTAATTGCTCCCACTTGGAATAAAGCCATATGCACATTGTGATTTTGTAACTAACGTGTTCTTTTTTAAAGAAAATCATCTCTATAATACAGGGTATATTGTATCTCTCTTACTTGGTCCTCACTTCTGCATTTTACATTGAGTTCACGAACAAACCTAACAACACCAATTAAACCTTAGATTACTCATATCACCAAATAGAATTGCCAACAATGTACATAATATTTTGATTTCTAAATATTGTTCAAAGATTTATCTCAAATGTTAAAGAATGGAATATATGTTTGACAAGTTCAAAAATGACAGACAAAATATATTAATCACCCCATTATAGCCTAAATCATCTACCCTCCCTCAACTTACTAGAAATAAATACTCCTTGGCAGGCAAGCAACAATAAATAAAGTAGATGAATTTTTATATTTGTACTCCGTATTTTATTTAAAAAAACAAAATGCTTAAAATGGTACTGATGATGATGTTTGAAAATTGAAAAAAGAGTTGGAAACAGTGGTGTTAGTGTAAACCTGTGAACAAAGGTGTGATATTGGCCAATGTGTTGCAACTTGCATGCCCTTCCTTTTTATGTGGTTTTGGTGTTTTTTCTTCTGGTGCAAACTTTGGTAGTAGAGCTCACCTCACCACTCAACTACTTGTAACAAGGAAAGCATATTAACTGTTTTCAGCCACTGTCTTTGACCATTTTTTACAGCACTGTAACACAGTAAAAAAAATTAATTTTTAACCTCACAAACTGCTGCATATATCTATCTATCTACTTGTCTGGTTATACTGTACTGTACCCTACTTTCTGTGGAAACCTACAAGTAACAGCTATTGAAAACTAAGCAACAATTAGGAAATTTTTACCTTGGAATTGGTGATGTGAGAGCAGGGGATGAAGCTCAGAAGCAGGTTTTCTTAGTACAGTACTTTTTTTTTTTTTGACTGTGTTGTGGTAAATATTTTGTAGCCTAGAGTATGTAGGGTATTCTTTTTCCAGAAAATCCTAGACATGATGGCTGCTTTTTTTCATATCTTACTGAGCTCAACTGTTTTAACCCATCATCTTGCTACTCAAGCTACCTAGCTTTTTAATCACGCAAATTCTTGTTTCGAAGAATCTAACATTCAAATTAGGTCATAATTACTTAAAGTTACTAGAGATTTGCTAAATTTTTACGAGTTGATTGATGTTTTTATTAGCTGTACAAGTATATTATTAACATGTTATTTAGAACTTATTCTCTTTAGCTTAATTTCAGTTCAATTCAGTTTCTAATTTCCTTTTCTCATAAACAATTCAGTTCAGCTCATTTTAATTTAGTTCAGTTCGGTAATTCATACATACCCTTATACTATTCTCCATGCATGCTAATTTAAATGAAAAATATACTATCACTACCTCAAATATATGTAGTTACTACTAGTATTTGGATTAATGTAAACGAGTAATGTGTTGGTCTATTTTGACATTACAGAAATAATTTAGGTATAGCCGTTATATCAAATTAAGTTACTCTCAACTTAATTGATTAAAGCTAATCATATTTAGAGAGGATGTCACCCTGGAAAATGTTCAATAAGATATTGGTGTTTTGATCAACTTTAAGGTCATATCAACCAGTATACTAAACAATGTTCAATACTTTGTGATATTCTTTTTAGTTGCCTAGTAGGTATATCCAACAATAATGCATCTTATGGATCTCTGGTACTTGAAAGTTGAGGGGAAGGTTATCACACCCCAACCACATCAGTTCATTTGAAAAATCACAAACTAGAAATTTAGGATTTGTTTTGAGTTACTGAAAACAACTTAACTGAACTGAATAGAGATGAAATGAATTGTTCATGAGAGAAGGATATTAGAAACCGAATAAAGCTAAAATGAATTGTTTATGAGCGAAGAAAATTAGAAACTGAACTAAACTGAACTGAAATTAAGCTAAAAAAAATTGATGTGGTTGGGTTGTGATTACCTTCCCCTCAACTTTAATAATAATACTTCGTAAAAGTCAAAAGCACATACACTACCTCTAAACATATACAAAAAAACCAACCTATAAACATTTTCTAAAAATTATCCATGGATCAGTTTTATTATATGCTAATTTAACGCAAGATTAGCTAAATAAACTCGAACAAAAACAAGACTAACATTTATAAAAATAAACCTTTTGGTCAAATACTAAAACACAAAAAGGGGGAGCACAATGTCTAGTTACTGTTGAGAATGGGGTGGCAAATTAGATCTCCACTAGCAAGTTGTAATGCTCTTTATCTACATATGAGCTTTTATAATTTTGTTCAGAATTTTTTGGCCTTAAAATTTCTCCTATAAACCCTACAAAGATTAATGAATAATCATAGCAGGCTCCACCTTATAATCTTTGGGGTGGTCCTCTCTAAATTCTTGTCTCTTTTTAACAAATTGTATCTCTTTTTTGGTTTTATGTATTTGTAATTATTATGTATGCATGCAATATTATTTAGTTTTTATATACAAACCAATCTAATTTAATGAAATTTAATTGCATAATCCGTATTGGGTAGCAACTAGTCAGGTACTTTGAATCGCTATGTTGGTTAAATCTTCTCCTTGTAAATCCAATCCCTTTCAAGTGGTTAGGATTCTTTGATTGGGATAGCTCATTGTCCTGATTAATTTAATCAAAACTTTGAGCACATGTTGTTCTCTCGGTTCTTTCTCTTGTGAATTGTGAAATGCACAAAATGTGTTCTTGGCAACACGTTGGTTGTCATGAGATTTGAGTTGTAAGATTTACGAGAGCAATTATGCACTTTTTGGATCACTGTACTGGGTGTAATTTCGACATTAATACTTGTCATTGAAGGGCTAATCATGTAACTGTTATCGAGATTTGTTGTGGGTGTTGTATCTTGTAGGTGTTTATAAGTTAGAATTACGTATCAATATTTTACAAGATAGAAACGAGGTCATTAAATCGTATGTACATGACTATTACCCTTGCATAGTTGCATGCTCTGCCAATCCATAAGTAAATGATGGTGCAAGGTTCATATTATTGTATGCAAATATACAACAATTTGCATCTAATAACAAGGTAATGGCTTTGATCATGGAAGAGCTATATTCTCATTGATCAAAATTCACACACATGTATTAGCCTAGTGTCAATGTATATGTAAACACGTTGAGTTAAACCGACTATTAATAACATTGAAAAATCTTTAAATACTCTCTAAGACAAGTGGCAAGGAAAAAAAAAAAAAAAAAAAAAAACCAAAGTGAGTACTTGTACAATAAAAATTAGCATGGAATGGAGTAGGATTGTATGTCATAGTCAGCAAATTTTAACCAAAAAAAGTGCACGGAGGAGAATTCTGGTCCTTGATAACAAACTTATGATTAGGCACTGCAATCTTTTTTTTGTCGCTTTTTGTCGGCTGTCCTCCCAAATCTTCTTCTTCCTTCTCTAATCTTTGTTTCTTTCCCTAATTTTTAATTACAAACAAAAAAATTAACAACACTTAATTATTTTAATTATGAACAGTAATACTAAAACCAGTAAAAATAAAGGCAGTAATACAGTACGCTGCGTTTTGGGTTCTGGAGTAATCCATAAGTTGCTGCTGACTGCTGCTGCATATTCACAGAATCACATAAGCACGCTCCTGGGACCAATCACTTTATTTTGGAGTTTAATTCAAATAAATTTAATTAAAAAATAAAAAGGAAAATTTTGGTGGCGGGTAATGGGCCCAAAAGCTGCGAGCATAATCTTGGGCTTGATTCTTGGGGCTGTTCTTTGACAGCTAATGGTAGAGGCCCACTGAATGGTGGGCCCGTGGGCCTACACCATTGTAATTTTCTTTGGCGGAGAATTATCAAAATACTGGGCACCATTTGCATTTGTGAATATTCAACTTGCGGATGACTTTGTCAGAGGTAATTAACTACTTTGTTTTGTCTCTTTTTTCGGTGACTAATGCTATCTTTATGAATTAGTACCATATCATCAATAGTTAATGAAAGTAACTTCTCACTGTTGCATCTTGTTAAGAATTTAGATCTTTCACCCTATTACTTCATTACTATAGGGACCCCCTCAAGTTGGTCAATTTTTGCAATTGATACTCTTGGAGTACCTAATATTGTACTCTAGGCCCAACCTAAATTAATGGGCTAAAACCCAACTAAAAGAAGTGCATGTGAAATTTTATTTTACGAAATAACAAATAAAGTAAATAAAATAACTTAAATTGTATATAAGAAAGATAGACTCAAAATGTCAAAATCAAACCATTTTATTTATCTCTCCACTCACTTTTCTTTTTTCTCTCTCAGTTTGAAATCACAGTTTTTCTAATTGAAATGGCGTGAAAAATCTTCAATTGCATGTCTGCAAAATATTGAAGACAAAATTCCTACTCAAGCAAGCCCAAAACTAACATAAATTAATACTTGAAGTAAGTTTTTAAATAATTGTAAATTATTTTGCTAATTAGCTTTGAATTTGTGATAATTTTTGTATTTTTAAAAATTTAATATGCAATTAATACATGCAGATATGATGTAGTAGATGAAAATAAAAAAGGAGATAAACAAATTTCGCTTCTACATTTTGAATTTTGGCTACTGTTATCTCAAGATAATATTACTGTTCTTTAGATCTTATGTTATTTTGTGTTTAATTTGTGTTATTTTAGTCTTTGAAAGTAGTGGTGGGGAATGTTATTTTGTAATTTAAATGAAATTATTTTACTTAAAATCTAATGTTATTTTGCTTCTTAGGTTTATGTTATTTAATTGTGTTCTTGTGTTATTTTATTAAAACCATGTGTTATTTTACAGTCACCATATGTTATTTTGATAAATACAATTATGTTACTAAATTTTTCGTGCCTACAATTGTGTTACTTTGTATATAATCTTATGTTATTCTTTCAATATTTTTATGTTATTCTGTACATTTAGTTTTATTCTACTGCTTTTGTTTGATTGTCTTCTTCGCACTTATCTCCTTCTTTAAACTGCCATCATTAATGGCATTCCAATATGCTTTTTGAGTTTCTCTCTCCTTTTTTTTTTCCCCCTTTCCCCATCTTAATTGACTGATTTAGGGTATTATAATCCTTAATTTTTATCAAATTTTCTTTCTTCTGTTCTCGTTTGGGGATATCTTTTTTTTTTTATTTTTTTTAACAATTGTGAAGTTTTAATCCCGGAGTACTGTTTCGGGGTTTTCTGATGTCCTGCGGGAGAGTTACAATTCCGAGACTGGAACCGGACGCTTGTACCTGCAAAACAAACGGATGCTCCAGATGATTGGAGATCCGCCTCCGACGGTCAAGTTAGTACTTGATTAAGGAGTAATTAATGCGGAAATTAAAGTGATTGGGCCTCTCTAGGTGAGAGAGTTTAATGTGTGTAATCTGCGTAATCTCCCTTAAGAGGATTAAGGGAGGTATTTATAACCTCGGGAAACGTGCCAATCTAGGTTTAGGTTAACCTTGGGCTGATTGGGCTTCCCTCGGAAGTTGGGCCTGGGTGGCCGACTTCTCCATTAGGCATGGAGTATGCCACGTGTCATGACATAATAGGTCCAAGGCGGACGAACAAGCGTGTGCCACGTGGCAAGCCTTGAGAGGTCCAACTGGGGAACACTTGGCAGGACCTGATTGGCCCACGTGACGCATTCCGATTGGTGGGAGCAAAAACCCCTAATCATTTTCTTCTCACAGGTGGCACGTGACTGGTCACGTGTTACCTGTGACAGGTATCACCCTGTAACAGGCGACGACCTGCTACAGGTGTCACTCGGCGAGAGGCCGAGAGATTCTCCCGCCAAAATTTTGAATTCTGGAAGTGACCCTTCGCCTTCTCACTTCGCCTATATAAAGGAGTGTTGACTTCGGTCATTTTCACACTTGAAAACTTTGTGAGAGAACATTCGGACCCCTGAACTTGCTCTGACATTTTGGACCCTTTCTGCCTACCGCCTGCTCTGACAAGCCGACTGCAAAGGATTTTCAGAACTTCATCAATCGTCACTCGTTCAGGTAACCGTCGGTTCTCTTACTCTTAATTTTCTCTTTACTTTATTCTTTTTTGAAATGGCACCACGGAAGCACACGACACGACCTAGGTTAGTGATCAGTCGGTCACCGGGGACGGCTGAATCTAGGACTAGGAGTGCCGCCTGCCCTTTTCTGGACCCATCTTTGCCCTTTATACAAAGTCCGACTGTATCTGTGTCTATGCAGAGCATGATGGCCAGAACAAAAAAGACTGCCAGGATCTCAAACTCAGACGGCTCCTCCCACAGGGTGCCGATTAGTGAAACATCTGACCAGGCGCCAGATGTGGAAGTGAAACAAAGCGGCTTGAAAGCCGGCAGTTCTGAGGGAGGAGTCAAAGTGACCCCTTCCCATTTTACAGTTGACAATTCTACATTCTCTCCTGCTCCTTTTAAAGGAGAGGAGGCGGGCCCCTCCGGGAGAGGGGAGGAGTCGTCCTCTTCGGATTCGTCAGAGGACGATTCCGAGTCTAGCTCTTCTGGCCATGCTTCTCTGGACACAGAAGAGAAAAACAGTCGCCTACAAGAGGCGAGGCTTTCTCACGCAGTTGAGAAGGGGGACGATTGGGCGGAGCCATCCGCCTCTCACCGAGAGCAAAATACCCCCTACTACTGCACGGTACCTCGGGGCCGGATCACAGCCATGCAAGAGAAAGTGGAGAGCTTTATCACAAACCACACAATGGGCCCCGACTTTTTAGTGTTCGTGCCGGATCCAGAAGACACAGTCCTCTGGCCGGCTGGTACCAGTTATGATGGCGCCTGCTTTGGCTGCTACGAGGCGGCCATCAAGGCTGGGCTGCGCTTCCCACTACATCCGGCTGTTCAGCGGATCTTGGATGGGTATGAGTTAGGGTTATGGCAGTTAGCCCCGAACTCCTGGGTCAACGTACTCGGCTATGTGGCCGGGTGCGAACTGCACGGGGTGGAGCCGAACTTCGAGGCTTTCGCCCACATGAACTACCTCAGCCGGACCCCTAAGGCAGGCGGTACCGGCGGGTATCAATTAACGAGCCACAGGGGCTACCTCATGACGAGAGGTAAAGCAAACAAATGGAAGGACTGGCGGAGCACCTTCCTTATCATTGAGAGTTCAGACACAGAGCTGAACAAGCGCTTCAACAGGTGGAACAGGAATCCGCCCCTTCTTGCAGGCGGCCGCAGCATGCCGCCTGTTCCCCCCAAGGCTAAGAAAGAGATCCTAGATAAAGGACTCTTCAAAGTAGAGTCGAAGGTGAACTCTACTTCAGGGGTACGAGAGCAAGTACCCCTGCACTGCGTCCCGAGCTTCAAATGGCTCTACGACGAGTACTTTTTGGCCGCCTGTGGCCTCAGCAGTCGGTGCTCAAGAGGTAGCCGGCCTGTCGAATACTCTGTTGTTCCATGCATTTCTTGTTATGACTTTTATTAACTTTGCTATTTGTTTTTGCAGCGGACGCCATGAGCAAAATTACCGCCTCCAAGACTGCGGCGACCATGTTGCGGGCCTCCATCATGCAACAGTCTTCAACCGAATCCCCCAACAAGGGGGAACCCTTGGTGGGCTTCGAACCTTTCACCCTCTTTTTGGAGTTGTGTTTATGCATATACTGACTCTTTTCTTCTTTTTTAGACGGGCGCTCCAAGAGCTTCTTCTTCCCAACAGCCGGACCCCAAGGCCCGGAGGACGACTGTTGCGTGCTCTCCTGGTTCTGCCAGGAAACATGTGGCGGCTGAGAAACAGCCGGCCACTTCTTCTAAAACTTCAGCTGGGCCACCTAGAAGTATGAAATTATCCTTGTAAATTTTAGACTTGCTCCCTTCTTTACTAGGTCTAATCCATTTGTTTATGCTTGATGCAGCCGGCCCTCAGGAGCCTGACTTGGTCGAGGTGGCCAAGTCTATGATCAAGGTCGTTCCTCCAGCTGAAAGGGAGGCGGTCAGGGGTGTCGGCACCCTTGACCTAGACGGGATTGCAGGGGTCCTTGCTGAGGTATACTTAGCATATTTTTGAGTATTTGAATTCCAGGACGCCTGTTTTCTTTTTTGTTTGGAAACTGACGCCTGTTCCCCTTTTTACTTAGGCCCTGCTCCGAGTGAACGGCCTTCGCAAGCCGCTTGACCGGAAGAACAAAGAGGTAAAGGCTGCAAAAGCTATGGCCGCCTCTGACTGTGATAAGGCAATGTTTCAAATTGCCCAAAATGAAGTTCTGACCATTGATATTCTTTATTATCAGACGCAGGCTACCGCCGCTATCCGGGCTCAGTTAGAGGCGGCCCAGAAGAGGAATAGCGAGCTAGAGGCGACCATCAACAACCTCAAGGCCGAGCTGAGACCTCTTCGCCAAAAGATGTCCTCATACGAAACCTTGGAGAAATCCTTGGCGAGCGTAAAGGTACGCCTGGTGACCCTGCGCATGATGGAGCTGGTCCGGGAGATGATGGAAGACTCTGCTCAAATCCAGCGCATGACTTGGGGCCGCCTCTTCCCCAATGCCGACTTTGCCTCATGGGAAAAAACGTACCGCCAGTGTTCTGATAGATATAATCAAGAGATCCTGGCGGCTGTTGAGGAAGAGGCGTTGGAGGAGGAGGAGCAACCGGTAGTGGCGCTTGTGCCGCTTGGGGGTAATGCATCAAAGAAGGATGCAGCTGAAGCCGAGTCCAGCAAGAAGAGTGTTGACCAGGCGGCAGCTGCTAATATTGAAGATCTGCCCCCTTCTTAAGCTTTATGTCTTCTTTCCACGGCCTGCGTGCCGTTTGTTTGTATTTACCCGGCCAGGGGGCCAGGGCTCTGAATATTTTGCCGGTCTTTAATAACCGGCTTCCTTTTAATGAATGTTTTTGTTTTGCTTCAAATTTGTTTAAGTATTGAATATTCTGATATCCAATTGTACACTATACCGACCGTTTTACATGGCCGATAGTTGCAGACTGGTACGGATAGTTAGTCACGCCGCCTATGCCCCTGGACGACTGGTTGTCTGTTTCCAGGCTAGACGATCAGTCGGCCATTTATCCAATCGGTATTCGAACCATTTTAAAGACTGGATCCCCTTTAGGCAGGCGGTCCTGTCATTTGTAAAATTAACCAAGTAGGAAAGTGGTTTGACCAAGTAAACATGATTGTTACCTAGTCGCCAAGTAACTGAGTAGTAGAGGTATCAAGCGGTTGGTACCGGTTGTTCCCCTTTATTCGCCAATGTTTGTTGGCTTTTAACTCATAGGTTGTTAACCTAGCAGGAGTAGTGGTTGAGAGCCCCTGTTTGCTAAAAACAGGCGAACGACTCATACCTTTTAGGCTCCATACTAAGTTTGAGAGAGTGACTATGAGTTAACTTTGGTGTTACTCAGTCGCTGTCACTCCTGCTTGAGTAGTAAAGGTACCAGGCGACGGAGGCCGGCTGAACCTTTTGATTCGCCAATGTTTGTTGGCTATTAACTCAAGAGGTACCCCCTGCATTTATCCCAAGTAATACAGGCGGTCATCTGACTCAGATGTCAACTGCTACCACTGGTTTGGTTAGTGATAGAGTTATCCTTGTCTCAAAAACAGCTACGTGGTTGCCCTTGGGGACAGTCGTATAGGTGCCGTGTAATTAGTTTATAGAGCAATGTTCCACCCAAAAGGGAGCTGCTCTCTGCGACGAATTTCATCCGGAGGGATGCCGCCGGACGCCTGCTATGATGTTGGGACAGGTCGAATTAGTTTAAAGATTGGATCAGTTGGCTTGGCGCCTGGACTGATCATTCGGCTTGTGGAATTGGTTAGTTCTTGGTGAACGTAGGTGCTAAGTAAGAGGAGGGTAGCCGCCTGTTTAGGCACAGGGTCGGCCAGGCCCTGATCATTTTTAGCTAAGTATAAGGGGGGTGGCTGTGTGCTTTGGAACCAGTCGGCCCTCTTATATGGAGAGTAGCCGACTATATATCCAGACGGCATGCCCCTATGGTGAGAGTAAAATATTCAATGGAGAGTAGTCGACTGTAAAGGTACAGGCGGCATGCCCCTCTGAAGATAGAGTAAAATACTCAATGGAGAGTAGCCGACTGTAAAGGTACAAACGGCATGCCCCTCTGAAGATAGAGTAAAATACTCAATGGAGAGTAGCCGACTGTAAATGTATAGGTGGCCTGCCCCTCTTAAGTAAGAATAAAAATTAAACATGGAGAGTAGCCGACTGTTTGTCAGTAGACATGCCCCTCTTAAGTAAAAATGAAAACTGAGTATGGAGAGTAGCCGACTGTTTGTTAGTAGGCGTGCCCCTCTTAGTACAAAATTGAATATTAAGTATGCAAACTTTTATTAAGTAGCCCTTGACTATTTATATCATTCAAAAGAAATATTTCTTAAGATTATCTGCATTCCAAGTTCGAGGCAACGGTTGGCCGTCTGGTGTTTCCAGACGGTAGGTACCGTCCCTGACCTCTTCACAGATTCGATAGGGTCCTTCCCAGTTGGGAGTTAGTTTTCCAGACTCATTAGCCCTTCCAACTGCTTCCATTTTCCTAAGTACAAAGTCCCCCACTTTGAGTGGACGCCTGTGTACTTTTTTGTTGTATGATCTAGTCATTCTCAGGCGGTAAATTTCATGGCGCAAGACAACATTGCCTCTCCTTTCAGGAAGTGAGTCTAATGCCAGGCGCATGGCTTCCCAGTTTGCCTCTTCGTCATATAGCATTACTCGAAGAGTCGGCTCGTAGTGTTCTATTGGAAGAACAGCTTTCGCACCAGAAGTTAGGAGGAATGGAGTTTCTCCAGTCGCCCCTTTTTCAGTCGTCCTAATGGCCCAGAGAACATGTGGTAATTCATCCGCCCATAGGCCGCCTGCTCATTCAATCTTTTTCTTGAGACCGTCTGAGATGATTTTATTAAAGGCTTCTACCTGGCCGTTTGCTTGTGGACGGCCGACAGATGCAAAGTAGTGTGCAATTCCTTGGTCACCCAACCAGCTTTTGAGAACAGGCGTCTCAAATTGGGGACCATTATAAAAAACCATAGACATGGGAACCCCGAACCGAGTGATGACATTTTTCCAAATGAATGAAATTACATCCTTCGTCTTGATTCCCTTTACAGCCTCCGCCTCTACCCATTTAGTGAAGTAGTCGACGACAACAAGTATGTACCTCCTTCCGCCTGTAGCAGGCGTATATGGACCCAGAATATCCATGCCCCACTTAGCAAACGGTAGTGGGCTATGAATGGTAGTGAGGTCAGTAGCCGGACGGTGAATTAGTTTGCCAAACCTTTGGCACTTGTCACATTTTTTCACCATCTCCATCGCATCTGCTTCTAAAGTAGGCCAAAAGTAGCCCTGCCGCCTTGCTCGTTGAGCAAGCGTC
This sequence comes from Chenopodium quinoa, assembly GCF_001683475.1. NCBI lineage: Eukaryota > Viridiplantae > Streptophyta > Magnoliopsida > Caryophyllales > Amaranthaceae > Chenopodium > Chenopodium quinoa. The sequence continues at coordinate 3,244,470 of NW_018745454.1, forward strand.
CTACCGCCTATATGGGAAGCACAGTAACCAGAGTGAAGATCGTCCAGTATCTCTCGTCCACTTGGTGGACGACTCCTCCTCCAAACCCTACTAAAGGGTGGGATGCCGGATGAATGCAATCAGTCTGATATTTTAGTTTTGACAGACATTTGCTACTGATGAGATCTGAGGAGCTTCCGGTATCTATGAGGATTCGGCCAACTCTCCGGTTGACCACTTTACATTCAATAACGATAGGGTCGTCATGCGGCCCTCTTATCCCTCCTAGATCTTCTTCAGTGATGACAATCTCAGGAAATGAATATTTGGAGGGCCGTCCTTGGTGAACGGAATTTACATCTAACCGTCTGATATTGTCTTTGTTGCCCCTAATAGTGGGGCCGCCTCCTGAGAAGCCGCCTGCAATGGTGTAGACGACTGCATCATATGTATCGGAACTGTCGGCCTGTTGATTCTTTTTGGCCGACTGCTTTTTCGAGGAAGTGTTCCCCGTAGATTTCTTGACATAAGTGTCAAGATCACCTTGCTCAGCCAGGCGGTCCAGATACCGCATGAGACTGATGCATTCATTGGTGTGATGACCAACATCTTCATGATAATCACAAAAATTTTCTTGGTTCCGGTTGTTTGCAGAACCCTTCATGGGGACCGGCTTCTCAATTGAGATCCGTCCCTTGATTTCCTTTAGGATAAATTGGCTATCCTTGTTAAACGCATACTTTGTGGAGTATGGTTTGAATTCTTTTTTCTTTTTCTGGGCCGGCTGTTTAGAGGAATCAGCCACCCAGACCTCTTTTCTCTTCTCGTCTTTGTTTGACGACTGTTTCTGTCGTCCTTCTCTTTTGTCGGACCTTTTCCCGTCTTACTGTTTTACCGTAATACAAATATCAGTCGCCTGTATATAGGCTTCCGCTTCAATCAAGGCCTCTTGAAGAGTCGCCACCCTCTTTCGGACCAAATCAAATTTAAAGGTCGACCCGTCTTTGAGACCTCTGAAAAAGTCAGTATAGGCTACTTCATCCGGTAACCCTTGAATCTGTATTCTCATCAGGTTAAACCGCCTGATGTAAGAACGAAGCCCCTCCTTCTCGCCCTGCTGAATTGTTCCTAAATCAAGGGTCGTCTTCTTCGCAGGGATGTTCATGGCGAAGTTGGAGGTGAATAAGTAAGCAAGCGTCTTGAAGTTATTTACACAACCAGTCGGCAGGTTGTCGAACCATTGTTGTGCGATTCCTTTGAGAGTCGCTGGGAAACACTTGCACCAAGTGGGATCATCCAACCCTTGAAGGTACATCAGGTTGGTGAATGCCATCAGATGGTCTTCTGGGTTAGTAGTGCCGTCATAGGCGCCTACTAATACATTTTTCACTTTGGCCGGCTGAGCGGCTTCAGTAATTTCCTTGGAGAAGGCCGACGGCTGTTCACCAAGTCTAAGAAACCGTAGCTTCCAGTCCATAGGTTGGACATTTTTTGCTGCATGTCCACCAAACGGAGGTGGCTGTAAAAAATACTGTTGTTGCGGTACAAACGGTAAGTTTGGTACCGCCTGGTCGCTATGAAAGCCGGACTGACGGGAGGTGCCGCCTGACTGACTCTCATGATACGACTGAGTATGCCTCATCGAGGTATTTCGCAGACTGTCTTGGAAGTTTGAAGTAGAGGCCGACTCTGACAATCGGTCACTCTTCTTCTGTTCTAGCAGTAGCCGAGCGTGTGTGTATGTTTTCCTCGACCCGTCCGCCTGAATATGACGAACATGTTTCCTATTTCCTGGAGTAGGAAAACGGTATTTTGTGAAATCAAGGGCAGGTGGCTCCCACTTCCTAGATTTAGGATGAGGGGTCGCCTCTCGCCCTTGAACTGGCTTCCTCTTCCGTGAAGTGGAGGGTTTCTTAGCCGACTGCTCCTTGTCCAGAGCAGGCGACTTCTTGTTGATCAACTCTTGAATTTCTCCCTTGAAGTCCCTCATGAAGGTCATGAGTTCGTTCCTTGTGATGGGAGCAGACCCATCAGTCGGCTGCTGCCGAACAGGCGGTGCGCCTGCTGGCTCGCTTCCAGTTTGAAGATGTTCCCGTTCCCTCCTTTCGGTATGACGGGTATGTCGGCCCCTTAGGGTCCCGTCTGAAGCTGTGTGAGCTTCAACTTCAAATTAATTTAGTATCGTGGTCCGACTGAACTAGAGGGTCGTCCAGGGGACGTCTCTCTTCAGGAGCCGGTACAAACGTGGATGCCATCTCAGAAGTACTCTCCCCACAGACGGCGCCAAGATGTTTCGGGGTTTTCTGATGTCCTGCGGGAGAGTTACAATTCCGAGACTGGAACCGGACGCCTGTACCTGCAAAACAAACGGATGCTCCGGATGATTGGAGATCCGCCTCCGACGGTCAAGTTAGTACTTGATTAAGGAGTAATTAATGCGGAAATTAAAGTGATTGGGCCTCTCTAGGTGAGAGAGTTTAATGTGTGTAATCTGCGTAATCTCCCTTAAGAGGATTAAGGGAGGTATTTATAACCTCGGGAAATGTGCCAATCTAGGTTTAGGTTAACCTTGGGCTGATTGGGCTTCCCTCGGAAGTTGGGCCTGGGTGGCCGACTTCTCCATTAGGCATGGAGTATGCCACGTGTCATGACATAATAGGTCCAAGGCGGACGAATAAGCGTGTGCCACGTGGCAAGCCCCTGAGAGGTCCAACTGGGGAACACTTGGCAGGACCTGATTGGCCCACGTGACGCATTCCGATTGGTGGGAGCAAAAACCCCTAATCAAGTACCGTGACCATTGTACTCCGGGAGTACAATAGAAATTGCGAATTTTTGAATATAGGTTTTCAAGTTGGGTGAGTGAGATTAATATGAGGTTTTAATTAAGCTCAACTCAATAGTCAATAGTAACTATCATTCTATTATTGTAATTAGTTTACTATTCTAATTAATTTGTACATATGATAAAAAGTATAAAGTAATTAGTTTTTTATATCATTCTAATTAATCAATAGTAACTTTCATTATATTATTAATCCATGGCTAATAATAGTAGCCAATTTATTACGTAGTATTACTTTCAAGACAAGTGTATTGTGAGTTTAAATGTAAGTCTATAAATCTCTTTACATTTTTCCAAATATGCATCTAATTTAGAGGGAAAGAAAAAATTCTAACCCATGAACCACCCAATTAACCTAACCCAAATTCAATTGGCTCATGACTTAGCCAACACATACTCAAGCTTATCCCAACCCCACTTTTGAATTATCATGGTTCGATTTTGGATCACTAATCATATTCGATAGATATCCAAATAAAATATTTTTAATTATATTTTATATAATTTATATTTTGTAAAAACATTGTTAAAAATATTTAACCAATGTGCATTGCATGGGATTTTAACCTAGTGTAAAAATAAATATAAAACAATAATATACTCCGCATTAAACTAACAATTACAAATGCCCCCAAAGGCGCCAACTTAATAATTTTAAGTATGTCTAACCACTATCTAGTTTCTACCTCTCTCGAGGGCGGGTTTAATCATATCTATATTCGTTAGCATCAAAGGATGGGTAAAAGGAGTGAATGAACTATTTGCGTTTTATATGATGAGGTTGAGCCTTTGATATTAATAATGGAGTCATCCAATTTAAAAATGAGTGACATAATATTGTGCCTAGTGAGTAGTGACGATGATTCTAGACAATTTTGGGTGGCAAAAGGCAACACATTCCATCCTCCTGAACCGCCTACGCATGCAATGACCATGCGAACACGTCAATATGTCAACCTCTTCGATTTCTTCTCTTTCACGCTGAATCAAATTCCCGCTTTAATTCTTTGGCGCCCTTCCTTCCACGCCACCATTCTCTCTCCTACAATTCTCTCTCATCTTCTTCCTCTTTTTCATTTCCAGAAATTTCTACTCCAACTCCAAATTTCCAGATTACTAATTTCAATCAATCAACACTTCAAAATCACCAAATTACTTCAGAATTTCTTCGAATTTTTCGATGGGAGGTGCGAGGAACACTCTACCAACACGATTAGGTGCTGTTGCGGCGACGAATAGGGTTGAATTTGACGAAAATGTTGATAAATCGATGTTAGGGTTAGGAAATGATGAAGATTCCAGAATCAAAACCCTAGCTGATTTCAATTTAGGTTTTGGTGAGCGTGCGATTTCCGCCGCTTCTGCCGCCGTCATTTCTGCTCTTATCGTTAATCCTCTTGACGTTGCCAAGGTTTTCCTCTATTTCTCTTATTGTTGCTTTTTAATTTTGTGCATTGTAATTTAATTTTCTTAATTGAGCTAATGTTTCGATTTTCTTGATTATTTTCCCGATTAGGTTAGATTATTTTGTATTTTGAGCATCAAATTGCCGATTTTAACAATATATTAGAAATTTGTTGATTATATGCTCGTAATTAGTAGTTTACTGTACAAACTAAGGCGATACTTCCGCAATTTGTTTGTTCGATGATGCTGAAATTTGCTCAAACTCGATTATACATTCAACATTATAAATTAATAATTATTTCAGCTAGAATTGAAGTTGTTTAGTTAGTCGTCGGTAATGTTGTGAATTGTGATTAGGTAATGAAGATTATTTTTAGTGATAAGCTTGACAGTTTATGTGATTGATTGTTCCTTAGCCAATGCAGCAATGCTGCATTAATGCCGCATTTCTTGTTATCTGCTAGGTTTCTATGCTAGGATTTTTGAGGTGTATATGTGTGTTTTGCAAGTTGAAAGTCTCAGTGGAATTACTTAAGTTTAGTGCCGAAGTTAATGCATCCGCACAAGGTCTCGTTGGGATTATTGAAGCTTTGTACTGAAGTTAATGCATCCTCACAAGGTCTCCTCCTTCGTTCATACCTACTATCATGAATGTTAGACTATGTAAGTAGGGACTGGACGGCTTTAACTGATGTACTATATAATCTCTGTTTAGTGTTTTATGCTTTCCTTCTCTTTTTATTACAATCTTTAGCAACCTGTTATTTGGCCTTAAGCATTTTGTTATGTAGGTCATATGCATAATCCATATTGCTTGTTATAGGTAGTGAGAAACCTGACATTGGTTTTGACTAGCTGACTGAGAAACTTTGTTTAGTATTCCTGTCTCTTATTTCTCACATCTCTGTTAGGAATTAATAACTTCAGCTATCAAACTTCTCAGCAATGTCATGTTTTGCATGTCAGTGGATACTATCAACTATGATGTTCTTCACAACAATGTTATAATGCCTTTTATTAATGTCTATATATGCAGACAAGGTTACAAGCACAGGCTGCTGGTGTCCCTTATCAAAATCAATGTGATCCAGCATGTTCTGAAACAAATACGGTATATATATATTTTTTTCTTCCTTTATTAGAAATAGTATGGCAGATTTTGTTATGAATTGACACTATTAAATACAACCTTACATTACACTTGCCTCACTATGAACAAAAATGACTAGTAGCTAGGAATTTATCGATAGAGCTAAATTTCCTTCCTCTCCAGCTTGTATGATTTAATTTTGTGTATCTTTGAATCGCCAAACTTCCAGTTCATTAATAAGATATTTGGTGACCCAGTTGAGCTTATACATTTTTGAGGTAGGCATTAAGCTTAAAACACAGATATCCATAATTTATACTAGAGAAGTAAGATGTCATTATCTCTAATCAATTCTAAGAGCAGTTGTATATTTTCATTTATATGTATTCTGATGCTAAAGACTTATTCATCGACGTAAGAGGATTGTATTTAATTGTTTAGGATAATTTATAGCATGGTTGGTTCATTTAGCTTTTTGACAAAGTCAGTATGCTCTAATTAATGGCATACTTATATACGAGGATTGATTTAAATTTAGAGACAAGGATTGATGTAAACTTATTTTGGCTGGTCCTATCCTGTCCAAAGCCTGTTTGCTAGCCCTCTTATTGGGGATGAAAGACCTCTTATTTAGAGGTCTTGCATATTTGTGTCTTGTGGTTGCCTTTGGACTTGATCTTCTGACTAATCCAGGTATTTAAATTGTTGTCCCAGATGCTTCAAAACCCCAGATCTTCACAGCCACACCATGATATAACTCGTGCTGATGGATCAACATGCGCTCGTGAATGTTCACAATATAAAGGAACTTATGATGTTTTCTTCAAAGTCACACGCCAGGTCAGCAAACTGATGTTTTTGAAGACTTGCTCATGTGTTGGTAAATGAAATGTCTAGGTGAAGGTTTAAAATTTTATACGTCTAGGTGAAGGTTCTTGTGATTGGTAGGGGTGAGGTATTTACCTAAACAGATGCAAATATTTTTCTTATTTGTCTCTGACTTAGGATTTTTCCCCTCTTAGTGGAACAAGTATTTTGTTACCAACATGCTGCCTTTTGAGTCTTGATGGCTGCAGCGTACCTTTTTTGAGTGCGAATTACATATGTTTTTAATAGTGGGATTTACTGATTTACATGTCATAATCGTCAGATTTTATTCGTGATCTGCTGACTATAGTTAAGTAATGCAGTAACTATTTGTTGGGCTTCTTAGTGGATATGTTAGGAAATTAAATACTAGTAGTACGTTTCGCTTTTCATGGCATGCCCCCTCTTCTATTCCTACCTTTCCTTATTTGGCTGTTGAATCTTGCTAATAATTATTGAGCCCTTACAGGGATGATTGTGCAGGAAGGATTTTCTAGATTGTGGAGAGGTACAAATGCTAGTTTAGCACTGGCCATTCCCACTGTAAGTATTTTCTGTCTGCAAGGCCTAGGTGTATTTCCATCTGAAATAAATTATTATTATTATTATTATTATTATTATTATTTTTTTTTTTTTTTTTTGTAGGTGGGAATTTACTTACCTTGTTATGACATGCTGAGGAATTTTCTTGAGGAGCTTACGGAGCAATATGCTTCCAGTTTGAGTCCATATTCTCCTTTAGTAGCTGGATCTGCTGCTCGTACGTTGGCATGTATTACTTGTTACCCCATAGAACTGGCACGAACACGTATGCAGGTATCATTTTTTTGTCCTTGGTATCTTCTGATACCATTCACAAAATGAAGTTTGGAAAGTTGTTGCAGTATGATATTATGAATGGGAGTTAAAAGTTATGCATCTTTAGTGTCTCTATGATATGCCTTAGTGGCTTTGCTTTTTCTTTGAAGCCTCTTATTGTTGATGTACTATTGCAAATGTGTTAGATATTTGTTGCCAACATGATATGATATCCCATTGTTATGGAAACTTTTTCATCAAAATAGGCTTCATTGACTTCATTGTGTACAATTGTAAACAACTAACCAAAATTGATTGGTGTTGAGTAACAAACACATCACCTTTATAGGATAGTATAGTACAAAAATGTATAGTATGATGTAAACAAGCTATATAATACATGCATGTATTAACAACATAATGGTATGGTAATTTGCTATTGCAATTGCTGGATTTAGGTATAATTAATAACCCAATGAAAGATTCTCGTCACCTTAATAGGATCTCGGGGTGCCAAATTGGTGATTGGAAATTTGGAACCATCACGGCCAGCTTTTGACTACCAGTATAAAATGATTTCAAAATAGCCGCATAGTTGAACTTAACTTATTATTGGGACTTTATAAATAATACAGATATAATTAGAGCTGTCAATTCGGGTAAACGGGTCGGGTTTTGGTCGGGTAAGAGTGGGTCAGGTCAATTTGGATTAATTCCACAACCTATGCGGGTCGGGTTTGGGTAAGGTCATGCTTGAGTTGGGCCACGTCGGGTCATACTTCTTATCGGGTTTGGGTTGGAATTAGGTCGGGTTAATAACAGGTCGGGTTACATTTGGGTCTAGTGAACAATAGGCCGGGCTTAATTCGGGTTTTCACGGGTTAAAATGGGTAAGGGTAATTCTCGGATTCGAGTCAGGCTCGATTTAAGTCAATAATTTGCGGGTTAGAATCAATTTGGGTCATTCTCGGGTTTGAATCGGGTTCGATTCAAGTCAATAATTTGCGGGTTATAATCAGGTCGGGTCATTCTCAGGTTCAAGTCGAGTTCGGTTCAAGTCAATAATTTGCGGGTTATAATCAGGTTGGGTCATTTCCAAGTCGGGTCATTCTCAGATTCAAGTCGGGTTATGTTCAAGTCAATAATTTGCAGGTTATAATCAGGTCGGGTCATTTCCAGGGGTGGCAATGGATCGGATGTGGATCGGGTGGAGCTCAATCCGCCTCCATCCGTTAGCTACCCATCCGCCACCCGACCCATCCATCACCCGACTTTTTCTTCATCCACATCCGCTCCATCCATCATCCGTGGGTGAATCGGGTGGATTGGGTGCTAATCTGGTTCTAACTAATTTAGATTTTTCTGTTTAACGACATTGACTGCACAAATTAAACATCACCATTATATTTGCATGCATCAATTAGACAATCACATTAAAGGGAAATATGGAATAATAACTAGAGTTCAGATTAAAGTTAACAACAATAACAACATACACATAGTACATAACTTAATTGTTGGGCCATGTTGGCAGCAACGATTATTAACAACAAAATAAATAAAACTACAATAAGATAAAACATCCATCAAGTCTTCAATGATGAAACTACAGTAGTTCTTCATCAACTCTTCAAGTGACTTTCACATATCCATGTCCTCTCCATCCTACAATAATATAAAAGAAGGAAAAAAAATTAACAGTGAAAAATAAAATTATAACCATAAAAAATATAATTACAATAAAATATGAACAAAGAATATAAATTTAATAATAAAAATTAAAGATAAATTTACCGAGTTAACATCAATGACTTCACTTGTAGAGCTTCCTTCGCCTCCCTCATCGACATCGTCCAAGATAGTTGCATATGTGTGTGCATTATCAAAGGAAGAACCTATATTAATAATTTCACCAAAAAATCAGCTTTGTCATTTTAATTTAAAGAGTAAAATTTAAAGTGGATATTAAACAAAATCATAGTTAATTACCTGAATACTCTCCAAGAAGCCAATTTTGCATGCACATAAGTGCTTCAACAGTATTAGCATGAAGTGTCGAACATTGTGGACTCACTATCCTACCTCCCATGCTAAAAGCACTCTCGGAAGCCACTGTTGATGCAGGTATTGCTAGAATATCCTTAGCAATTTTTCTCAAAGTAGGATACTTTAAATCAGTTTTCCAAAAATTAAGGACATCAAAGTTACTACTCTTTGGTAATGCATCATCTTCAAGGTAGTGGTCTAACTCACATCGAACATTGGCTTTTCTTTTCTTATTCTTCTTAATCAAAGTCCATTTATCAAAATCATCACCACCATCACAAGTAACAAAATCAGCAGGCCGTTTTCCGGTACGACTAGAAGTAGGAGACACAAAATCCTCTGTTTCAACCATGGTACTCTTGCAGTAAATCATACAACAAACTCCTTATTTTATCCATCTCAACATGAGCTTCATCACCATATATTTCATTAAAATAAAACTCCACACATTCCAACTTATTTCTAGGGTCTAAAATTGCAGTAACAGACAAAATTCCATTGATATTCGACCAATATTTGTCAAACTTTTCAACCATTTTTTCTGTCATATCCCTAATTACTTGCTCATTACTATTTGACCAAGAACGCAAAGCTAATTTAATCTCACAAACTTGACGAAAGAACAAGTTGGCAATGGGATATTTTCTACCAGAGAACAACTCAGTCACCTTATGAAACCTTTTCAATTTATCACATATAATTTCAGCCAACTCCCAATCCCGTTGAGAAGGAACCACAAATTTAAACTTTGGATTTTGAGTTTTCAAGTTTGCAAAAACACTCTTATATGGTAAAGCACTTTGAAGCATTAAATATGTCGAGTTCCACCTTGTCTTACAATCAAGGGACAATTTTTTAGAACAATCAACTTTCGAAGATCTAGCCTTATCCTCAAACTTTTGAAGTCTATTTTGAGTTGAACTCCAAAAAACTACACAATTACGAATCCTCTCAATTCCAGACCCTATTACCTCCAAACCATCATGAACAGTTAAATTAAGTATATGTGCATTACAACGCACATGTAAAAATTCCCCACAACAAAGTAAACTATCATAGTCAAACTTTTCTTGCAAAACATCAATTAGAGCATCATTAGTAGTACAATTATCAAGAACCACAAAAGATATTTTCTCAGCTATGTTGTACACATTCAAGGTATCCACAAGAACTTCGAGCAAGCATGTTGGCAGTGTGTGGACAAGGAACATAAACAAACCTATTTTGCAATAACATAGATGCATAAAAATTCAATCCAAACTTTGTAAAAAATGCATAAAACTAAACTAATTATCAAATTCTTAATAAAAATAGCTTTAAAATATTAATACCTCAATGTTTTGTTCCTTAAAACCCATTGATCATCAATGAAATGAGACGTGACAGCCATATATCCTTTCTTCTGGTGTGAAGCAGTCCACATATCAGTTGTAATGGCTACTCTGCCCTCATGACCATTAAACAACTTTTTGAGATTTGCTTTCTCAGTAAAAAAAACATCTTCATAATGTCACTTTTCAAAGTGTTACGACTTATTATTTTGAAATTTGGATTAAGGCTATGAACAAATCTCCGAAACTCAATATGCTCCACAATTGACAATGGGTACTCATGAAGAATAACCATATTAGACAACTCCCTTCTTGATTCTTCTTGACTAAATACATGGTTTTCTAGCCTTACACTTGAATCTTGTCTACGATTAATAGACAAGATTTTTTGACGAATGTCAACCTTCATGTGCTTTTTAGTGCATCTCAGTTCAATATGGTCTTTCAAATGAGAGGTCCCATTCTTGCTATTGCCGGAAAATAGATGATTACAATGTAAACATCTAGCCTTTGCTTCACCATTGATAGTAGTCTTCTCAAAGTGATTTCCACACTTCTGATTTTAGTCGCTTAGGTGGACGTGGAGGTAGTGGCTCATTCATTTTTCCCTCCTCCTCAATATTGTGGTTTTGTTGTTCAGGATGGGAAGACATTGCCTTTGGAAGTGGCAATTCAGGAGATGGAGATGGGGAAAAAGAGAAAGACTTAGAGCCTGCACTGCTGTTTTTTGTGTCCATGACTGTTATACATCAACAAAATAATAAATTAGATGTATAATAGTTTAGGCGACATCAATTAAAGAGCTATACATTCATAAATCAGTTAATTTTATTAGTAGTAGTAAATTTCAATAAATACCCTAACAAAGAATCTATGTACAAAATATTCAACATTTTCGTCTAAGAACAAAGTACAAGCTTCAGATTTCACCAAAAAAATGAATCACAAAAGCAAGTTACATATTCAAATTATACAAATTCTCTAATTATGATACTAACAAAATAAAAAATAAAAAATAATAAAAAAAATAGAACAAATTTACATACATTTCAAAATTATACAATACTCATATCAAAATTGAAAAAGTTTGCATATTTACAAGTAGTACAATCACAAAAATCAGAATAAGATGATAAACTAGATAGAAAAATAATTTCATTCCAAATTTCCAAATAAATGTTGAAGATGAATAAAAAGAAACATATACTTACAAGATTGCCGATGAGTCGAATAATTAAATGGTGGTAAGTCCTTCAAGGACGCCGATCTGTAAGAATTTTGCACGTTCTGGTCAGAGGTGAGGAGGTTGGAGGCTCGGAGCGTCGCCGGAATTGCAGCAAGGGTTGGAGTGTCTTAGTGAAGGAGAGAGAAAGTCTTGTGGAGGCTAAAGAGTGAAGTCAGATTAGAAAAGGGATGAAAATAAAACCCTAACTGTGCTTTTTTTTTTTTTTTTAAAGACTTGATATATTAAAATATACATATATATTATTATAAATATTCGGGTGGATGGGTGGGTCGGGTGATGGGTTGGATGTACACCAACCCGAATCCGACCCGATCCATCACCCGATCCACCCGTCACCCGATTGAAATCCGTGAGTTGTTGGGTTTTCATCCATTTTTTCGGGTCGGGTGGATCGGATATCCATCGGGTCAGGGTGAAATTGCCAGCCCTAGTCATTTCCAAGTCAGGTCATATTCGGGTTCAACTAACTATAAATAAATAATTATCATTTTTATCAAGCTAATTATTTCCTTTTACTATAATATATATGACAATATACTAGAAAACTATAGTCTATAATTTAGGAAGATAATTATCTCCTTTGACCATACAACAAATATGTACTATATCTAACTCTTAAATTTGAGTTAAATTTGAGGATGATGCTCCTTTCTTTTGCTAGCCTTGACCGACTTGGTCTCCCTAGACAAAATGCTTTGATCAACAATAATAAGGTGGTCTAAATTGCATTTAAGGTGATTTGAAATCGGGTTAGGAACAATTTGGGTTGAATTTAGGTCGGTCAATAACAAATCGTGCTAATTTCGAGTCGGTTTAGTATCAGGTTAAATTTTTTGGTCGGGTAAGTAATAGGTGTGGTAAAATTCGGGTTGGGTCAATAACAAGTCAGGTTGAATTTGGGTATGGTAAATAATAAGATGGGTTGATTTCAGGTCGGGTTTGTAACAGATTGGGTTAAAGTCGGGTCGATTAGGAATGGGTCGGGTTGAATTCAGGCAGGTTAGTAAAAGTCGGGTTAAATTTGGGTTTTGACGGGTTAAACGGGTTAGGGTCAATTTCAGTTCAAGTCGAGTTCGGTGCAAGTTAATTAAATTGGCCGTTAAAACGCAAATTGGATGGTTCCACCCACCCAATTAAACTCCCAGAGGATGTTAGGGACCTTGGTAATCATTTCGGCAATTTTTGCCGAAAATTTCCAAAATTGAAGGCTAATATCCATGCTTTTTGAGAAATTTTGAAGGTTTCGGGGCTCGGTGTCGAAAAGTCTTGAAATTTTATAGGATACATCTAGCGGTCATATTATGCCGTTTGGCACCATATATGATCATTATTTGTTGCCATAAATGTTCGTAGTAGGCTTGAGTTAATGAAATCAATGCAAGTTGTAAACCGGTAAATTGGTTGTTTAAAGGCAAGTTGGATGGTTCCATCCACCCAATAGGACTCTTGGAGGATAATAGGGACCATGGTAATCATTTCGGAAATTTTTATTTCAGAGTGAAAAAAAGTCTAAAATTTTCAAAATTAAAGGGTAATATCCACGTTTTTTGAGAAGTTTTGGAGGTTTCGGGGCCGGTGTCGAAAAGTCTTGATATTTTAGGAAATACATCTCGGGGTTATATAATGTCGTTTGGAACCATATATAATCATTATTTGTTGTCATAAATGTTTGTAGTAGGCTTGAGTTATTGAAATCCGTGCAAGTTGTAAGCCGATAAATTGGCCGTTCAAAGGCAAATTGGATTGTTCCACCCACCCAATTGGACTCCCGGAGGTTGTTAGGGACCATGGTAAACATTTCGGCAATTTTTATTTCTGAACGAAAAAAAGAGATTTTTTTAAAATTAAAGGCAAATATATCCATGCTTTTTGAGAAATTTTAGAGGTTTCGGGTCCGGTGTAGAAAAGTCTTGATATTTTAAAAAATACATCTTGTGGTCATATAATGTCGTTTGGAACCATATATAATTATTATATGTTGTTATAAATGTTTGTAGTAGGCTTGAGTTAATGAATTCGGTGCAAGTTGTAAAGCGGTAAATTGGTCTATTTAAAGGCAAATTGGATGGCTCCACCCATCCAATTAGAGTCACGAAGGGTATTATGGACCATGATAAACATTTCTGCAATTTTTATTTACGGGCGAAAAAATTTCCATAATTGAAGGCATTAGTCCTCGTTTTTTGAGAAATTTTGGAGATTTCGAGCACAAGTGTCGAAAAGTCTTGAAATTTAAGGAATACATCTGGGGTCATATAATGCTTTTTGGAACCATATGTGATCATTATATGATGTTATAGATGTTCATGGTAGGCTTTGGTTAATGAAATCGGTGCAAGTTGTAAATCGGTAAATTGGCCGTTTAAAGGCAAATTGGATGGGTCCACCCACTCAATTGGAATCCTGGAGGATATTAGGGAGCATGGTAAACATTTTGGCAATTATTATTTCCAGGTGAAAAAAGTCTCAAAATTTCAAAATTAAAGGCTAATATCCCCGTTTTTTTAGATAGTTTGGAAGTTTCGAGGCCTGGTGTCGAAAAGCCATGAAATTTTAGAGGATACGACTCGGTGTCATATAATGTTGTTTGGAACCATATGTAATCATTATTTGTTTTCATAAATGTTTGTGGTAGGCTTGAGTTAATGAAATTGATGCTAGTTGTAAATGGGTAAATTGGCCGATTAAGGACAAATTGGAAAGTTCAACCCACCCAATTGGACACACGGAGGGTATTAGGGACCATGGTAAACATTTCGGCAATTTTTATTTCTTAGCGAAAATAAGTAAAAAAATTCCAAAACTAAAGGCTAATATCCATGCTTTTTGAGAAATTTCGAAGGTTTTGCGGCCCAGTGTTGAAAAAAAAATGAGATTTTAGGGGATACATCTCAGGGTCATTTGATGCCTTTTTTACCCATAAATTATCATTATATGTTGTCATAAATGTTCGTGGTAGGATTGAGTTATTGAAATCGGTGTAAGTTGTAAATCGGTAAATTGACCGTTTAAAGGCAAATTGGATGGTTCCACCCACTTAATTGGACTCCCAGAGGGTATTATTAGGGACTGTGCTAAACATCTCGGTAAATTTTATTTTCGGGCGAAAAAAAGTAAAAAAAATCTAAAATTGAAGACTAATATCCATACTTTTTGAGAAATTTTGGAGGTTTAGGCCGTAGAGCTGTCAATTCGGGTAATGGGTCGGGTTTGGGTCGGTAAGAATGGGTTGGGTCAACTCGTGTCGGGTCAATTCGGATTAATTCCATATCCTATGCAGGTCAGGTTTGATTGGGACATGCTTAAGTCGGGTAATACTTCTTATCGGGTTTGGGTTGGGTTTAGATCGGTTTAATAACAGGTCGGGTTAAATTCGGGTCACGTGAACAATAGGTCGGTTTAATTCGGGTTTCACGGGTTAGGGTAATTCTCGGGTTCGAGTCGATTTCGGTTCAGGTCAATAATTTGCGGATTAGAATCAGGTCGGGTCATTCTCGGGTTTGAGTCAGATTCGGTTCAAGTCATTAATTTACGGGTTAAAACCCGGTGAGGTCATTTTCAAGTCAAGTCATTCTCGGGTTCTAGTCGGGCTCGGTTCAAGTAAATAATTTGCGGGTTATAATTAGGTTGGGTCATTTCCAAGTCGGGTCATTCTCGGATTCAAGTCGGGTTATGTTCAAGTCAATATTTTGCTAGTTACAATTAGGTCGGGTCATTTCTAAGTCAGGTCATATTCGGGTTCAACTAACTATAAATAGATAATTATCATTTTTATCAAGCTAATTATTTCTTTTGACTTTAATATATATGGCAATATACTAGAGAACTATAGTCTATAATTTAGGAAGATAATTATCTCCTTTGATCATACAACAAATGTATACTATATTTCACTCTTAAATTTGAGGATGATACTCTTTTTCCTTTGTTGGCTTGGACCGACTTGGTCTCCCTAGACAAAATGCTTTGATCAACATTAATAAGGTGGTCTAAATTGCATTTAAGGTGATTTAAAATCGGGTCAGGATAAATTTGGGTTGAATTTAGGTCGGTCAATAACAAGTTGTGTTAAATTCAAGTCGGGTTGGTAACATATCGGGTTGAATTTTTTGGTCGGGTAAATAATAGGTCTTGTAAAATTCAGGTCGGGTCAATAAGTCTGGTTGATTTTGGGTCAGGTCAATAACAAGTCGGGTTAATTTCAGGTCGGGTTTGTAACAGGTTGGGTTATATTCAGGTCGGGTTAGGAATGGGTCGGGTTGAATTAAGGCCAGGTTGGTAACAAGTCGGGTTAAATTTGGGTTTTGACGTGTTAAAACGGGTTTGGGTCAATTTCGGTTCAAGTCGGGTTCGTTGCAATTTAGTTAAATTGGCCGCTGTAAACCGGTAAATCAGTGCAAGTTGGAAACTGGTAAATTGATTGTTTAAAAGCAAATTGGATGGTTCCACACACCCAATTGGACTCCCATAGAATATTAGGGATCATGGTAAACATTTTGGCAATTTTTATTTCAGGGCAAAAAAAAGTAAAAAAAAAATCCAAAATTGAAGGCTAATATCCACAGTTTTTTAGAAATTTTGGGGATTTCGAGACCGGTGTCGAAAAGGCGTGAGATTTTAGGGGATTCATCTTGGGGTCATATAATGTCGTTTGGAACCATATATGATCATTATAGGCTGTCATAAATGTTCGTGGTAGGATTGAGTTATCGAAATCGGTGCAAGTTGTAAATCGGTAAATTGGCCGTTTAAACGCAAATTGGATGGTTCCACCCACCCAATTGGACTCTCATAGGGTATTAGCGACCATGGTAAACATTTCGGTAATTTTTATTTTCGGGCGAAAAAAGTTAAAATTCCAAAATTGAAGACTATATTCATACTTTTTGAGAAATTTTGGAGGTTTCAGGGCCCGATGTCGAAAAGTCTTGAAATGCTAGGGTATACATCTCGTGGTCATATAATGCCGTTTGGAATCATATATGATCATAATTTGTTGTCATAAATGTTCGTGGTAGGCTTGAGTTAATGAAATCGGTGTAAGTTGTGAAACGGTAAATTGGTCGTTTAAATGCAAATTGCACCCACCCAATTGGATTCCCGGAGGGTATTAGGTACTATGGTAAACATTTTAACAATATCTATTTCCGGGCGAAAAAAGTCAAAAAAATTCTGAAATTGAAATCCATACTCTTTTGAGAAATTTGGGATGGTGTCAAATTTTTTTGAGATTTTAGGGGATACATCTTGGTATCATATAATGCCGTTTGGAACCATATATGATCATTATAGGTTGCCATAAATGTTCGTAGTAGCCTTGAGTTAATTAAATCGTTGCAAGTTGTAAACCATTAAAATTGGTTGTTGAAAGGTAAATAGGATGGTTTCACCCATCCAATTGGACCCCTAGAGGGTATTAGGGACCATGGTAAACATTTCGGCAATTTTTATTTCCGGGCGAAAAAAAGTAAAAAAATTCCAAAATTGAAGGCTTTACGGTTTTTGAGAAATTTTTAAGGTTTTGGAGCCTAGTGTCGAAAAGCCTTTATATTTAAGGGAATACATCTCGGGTTCATATAAATGCTATTTGGAACCATATATGATCATTATATGTTGTCATAAATGTTTGTGGTAGGCTTGAGTTAATGAAATTGACGTAAGTTGTAAACCGGTAAATTGACTGTTTAAAAACTAATTGGATGGTTTCACACATCCAATTGGACTCCCGGAGGATATTAGGGACCATGGTAAAAATTTCGGCAATTTTTATTTCCGGGCAAAAAAAAGCCCAAAAATTCCAAAATTGAAGGCTTAATATCCACGGTTTTTAGAAATTTTGGAGGTTTCGGGACTTGCTGTCGAAAAGGCGTGAGATTTTAGGGGATACATCTCGGGGTCACATAATGTCGTTTGGAACCATATATGGTCATTATAGATTGCCATAATTGTTCGTGGTAGGATTAAGTTAATGAAATCGGTGCAAGTTGTAAAGTGGTAAATTAGTTGTTTAAAGGAAAATTGGATGGTTCCACCCTTGAGGGTATTAGAGACTATGGTAAACGTTTCAGCAATTTAATTTTTATTTCTAGGGGAAAAAAAGTTAAAAAATTATAAAATTAAAGGCTAATATCCACGGTTTTTTGAGAAATTTTGGAGTTTTCGGGTAGAGTTGTCAATTCGGGTAAACGGGTCGGGTTTAGGTTGGTAAGAGTGGGTCAGGTCAACTCGGGTCGGGTCAATTCAGATTAATTCTATAGCCTATGCAGGTCATGTTTGGGTTGGGTCATGCTTGAGTCGGGTCACGTCAGGTCATACCTCTTATCGGTTTTGGGTCGGGTTTAGGTTGGGTTAATTACAGGTCGGGTTACTAACAAACTTTTATGTAACCAATTAGTGGTTTTATATGGTTCCAAACAATAATATATGACCCTAGTTAGCATCTCCTACCATCCTTTAAGTTTTTAACACCTAGTCCCGAAATATCCGAAAGTGGTCTAATTTTGTGTATTATAGCCTTCAAGTTTGGCGTCCGGAGAACTTTTTTAACCTGTCAAGATTATGCTTTGAGGTGTTTTGAGGGGTTCCCAAAGGCCCCTAAGAGGCCTACTTGGTGCCTGAAATCCATCTCATTCATATCTTGGACACCCTTCAATATCATATCCTAAAATGTCTTGCCTTGGCGTTGTTACCTTGCTTGGCGTTGCATTGGTTTACTTTGGCTCTAAGGAAAACCAAAACATTACCCCTTATTCTATAACCTATGTAATACATCCATGCATAAAATCATAATGGTACAGTAAGTAGTGAATTTGGATATAATTGATAACCTGATGGAGGATTCTTGTTTTTAGGACCTTGGTATGTCAAGTTGGTGATTCAAAGCATCTCTTCCCTTGACTATAATGAATATTATTGTGAACTAATGTCATTTTTGGGACTTTATAGACTTATTGGTAAACCTCTTATGGTTCCAAACCAACTTATCCTAGGGCACCTCACACTTTCACTTTAATTTGGGTAAATTTTCCGAAATTGATCCTAAAGTCTGGATTAGTAGCCTTCAGTTTTGGGTGGTTTTCAATATCTTCGAACATGGGTGTACTTTTTATGAACCCCACAACATCTCGGAGGCCATTTCTTGGTGCCGTTCACTTTGTCATTAAGATGTCGATCTAGCCGTCTACTCACACGTCTCCTTTAACTCAAGATCACCATGTGTCTCAATGCGGCCGATTAGTGACTATACACGGTTCTAAACAACATTATATGAACCTGGGAGGCTGGGATACATCCTTTACCATCTTTTAAGTTTTCTACACCAGGTATTCTTTGAGGGGCTGCCTGGAATGGGTGTAATGGGAGGGGAAAAATTACATGAGTAATAATTCTGGATTTTTTTAAAGTTTGGATCTAGGGTAATTAATCAGTGGGGTAATCTATTTCCCTAAAAATGGGGTTAATAATTACCCACCTCCCCCCTAGCATAACAATTTCCCCCGTAACAATTCCTCTTCTATACTGCATCTTCTTTTCCCCTGCTATGTACTCTCTCCTTCACCTTCATATCCCTCCACCCAATTGAAGCTGTTGCCACCATTATAGCCGCCTGGTGGAAGCTGCTAGCCGCCATAGCTCATCAATTCCGGCGAATTACGAACAAGTATCTTGAATCGGACCCACTGGTTGAAGAGATAGTTGAACAAATGGTTAGGGCTTTTGATCCTTCAAGTGAGATGATGCTCGTGGTGGTCTCAAGTTTATCAACGACATGGTGGTTGCCGCCGATTGCCTTGAATTGGTGGTCTTTACCCTAGGATTGTTGCCAAACCTCAGAAAATGAATTATTACTCTCTAAATCAATGCTAAAGTAGAATCTACCCCGTTAGATATTACCCCCTTCATTATTTCTGGAATTCCAGGCATGCCCTGAATGTGGTCAGATTTTCTGTATTATAACCTTCAAATTTGGCTTGCGGAGAATTTTTTTGGACATGATAAGATTATTCTCAGGATCCCAAAGGGACCTAGGAGGCCTACAGGGTGCCATTAACCATCTCATTCATGTCTTTGTCCACCCTTCGTTATCATGTCTTATGATGCCTTGACCTTGGCCTTGTTGCCTTGAGTTGTGGCTGTGTTGTCTTGGCTTTGCCTTGCCTTTCCTAGGCTTAGCATTGCTTTGGCCCTAAGGCAAGCCAAGATGCTACTCTCAATATTGCCAAAAATAGGTTTATTCTAAGGATGTGGTGTTTTTATGCTCTTTTCGCCTTAGGACATGGGTGTGCATTTGCTTGGGCAGCAGCACCTAGCCCCCATGCTTAAATGTGCCTTGGCTATGGTAGCAGCAGCAGCAGCAGCACTTAGGCCATGCGTGCCTTGGCTAAATAAGTAAAATAGTGACGGCAGCATTAGCTCCCTGAAGGCCTTGGGCAGCAGCTGCGCCTTGGCCTCCCCCATACTTGATATTTTTTGCACCCAAGGTACTATACATAGGCGTTTGTAGTCAGGTTGTAATTATGTTTTCTGTGAACCATAATATAGTCCTAGAATAATGCGTGATTCCATTTGGAACCTAACTGTATTAAATTTTGGTACTACTATTATTATTAATCCAGCTATGTTGTACTTATTCTCTTTCTTAAAACTGTAGGCATTTACAGATCCTCGAGCTGGTGTCAAGCCTCCAGGAGTTTGGAAAACTCTGATTGGGGCTGTATCCCCTGCCAGAAGTGCAAATCATTTGCAAAACTGTATGTTTTCTCGTCATTGATGGGCTAATACTCTTTTACAGTTTTGTGGACAAGGGTTCTGGGACAATTTTATTGAATTTAATAGTTGATTTAGATTTTCAGAAGAATAGAATCATACTATGTTTACCTTTTAGTACATTTCACCCTCAAAAAAGAAAAAACATCTTTACAGCCTAGAAAATGAGTTAAAACCCTTGTGTAAGTGTTGTGATACTTGCAGATATTTGTAATTTAGTAGAGTAGAATGAATTTTGAATCTCATGACCAGAAAAATAGTTATTTATCAGCATATTTGTTTGATGTGTACCATTAACTCTTGGTATTGTGCCACAATTTTGTCTGAGATCCAAAGGGGCAATTAGAGAATTTTGTTGGTGTCTTTCTCACTTTGTTAGGAAATTCTTCCTGAATCACTCATGAAATCTGTATTTTGTTACAGTAAAAAATTATCGTGTGTTGTGGACGGGTCTTGGAGCTCAACTTGCTCGTGATGTTCCTTTCTCTGCCATTTGTTGGGGAGCACTTGAACCTGTGAGTTTAACTCTTGAAGTAGTAGATTTATTCATTTTTTTTTACAGATGCATATTCAAATTGATGTTGAGGTTGCGTTACTCATATGGTTTCAGATCAGAAGAAGAATTCTCAGTTTGACTGGTGATGAAATGAATGCAACGAGTGTTTTAGGTGCAAATTTTGCTGGCGGATTCGTTGCTGGTGCCCTTGCTGCAGCTGCCACATGCCCTCTAGATGTTGCAAGAACTCGGAGGCAGATAGAGGTGGTTTACATTAACTGTCTATCTTGGGATTTACAATCACTTTCTACCTCAAATGTGATAAAAAATTCACTTTGACTTGCCATTTATCCATGTACAACTTTGACCATTAAATGTTTCAATCGTCTTAAGTATAAATTATAAAATGACAAAAAGCTTACATTTGAAAATATGTACTATTAGAAATTGTTTTTTCCTTTGTTTAGTACAAAATTTTTTAAGTGGAGCAGCTAATAAAAAAAAGGAGTATGTAGTAGGGGATACTGAGCGGATAAATTGGCGTAAAAAGATGGAAATCACTATCTGGAATGGGTTTGGAAAACATGGGTATATGAGATGGCAATGGAAAAAAGTTGTCCGAATATCAATGTAGTAATGGTATATGTTTTTAGCTCTAATGAGTGTTCATTTTTGCCTTAACAGAAAGATCCAGCTAGACAGAGGAGGATGACGACACGGCGTACATTGATGGAGATATGGAGGTAGGCTTTATCCTGTGCTTTTAAGATTTCTATTTGGGTTTGAATACTTAAAAAGTAGAGTTGTATTTGATTTTCGAACTGCCTCGAGTGCCAACTATACTGTTGGTGTAGTCTCTGTAGTCTGCTGAAATGTGGACTGCTTTTTGATCAGTTTTGCACCCTAATATGTGCAAGAAGCATTGGCTCTTATGCAGCTACATAGCACTATGGTCTGAATTTACATGAGTTAGACAGATATACAGGGGTTGTCTGGTCATTTTGTTGATGATATTTTCATTACCATTATATCTGGTTTTTTTTTTAATTTTTTTTTAATTTTTTTTTTATAATTTTTTTATTTTTTTATAATTTTTTTATTTTTATTTTATTTATTTTATTTTTAATATGTAATTTGAAAGGGTTTTTTATTTTATTTTATTTTATTTTATTTTATTTTTTTTTTTTAATCTTGAAATGTTTCATTAGAATCCTAAAATGTTGGCTGACTGTGTATCACATTAAATAGCAAATTGAGGTACACACATCACATTAAATAGCAAATCGAGGTTAGAGACATTTAATTGATATTGTCATCCAAGGATATTTCTCATAAGATTTTTGCTTTTTCCTTGGAAGGGACCAACTTGAATGTGCGCTTGAAATTTTGCTCTTCCAGTAGTGTAGCTGCTAGAGCTGAAATCTGAGAATACACATTCTATTCTGGCTGTCGTCAATGGTCATGAATACATCCTTATTTAAAAACTGTAGTAGTACCAAATTTACTTTATTTTGCTTCTGATTCTCACTAAGTTGCTTTTTTTTTTCATGATTAAACAAGAATTGGCAAGCTCAAACTTTGCTAATAAAATTTGTTAATTGCCTCATTGCAGGGATGGAGGCTGGAAAGGGCTATTCACAGGAATTAGTCTTCGGGTTGCCCGTGCTGGTCCTTCAGTTGGGATTGTAGTTTCGTCCTATGAGCTTATGAAATATGCCTTATATCGTAGGCACTTGAATGGTGAATGATCTGAGTACACTATATGCTTCTATCTGGTCCATGCCAACAAAACATTTGTAAGACGTGCCACACTGATGGAAGTTGGTATAGTGTGCATGATATTCTTTGACCTCACAGACCCCTGCATTGTTCGCTGCAATTTTTTTTTTTCATAGAAACTATTCTTTTATTCATCAACACAACGATACCAAGTTTGTAAAATTGAGTTGTCATTCAAGTTTAAGCTGAGTTACTGAAATTGTTGTGAATAAGAAAAAGATACTGTATCACTAAAGCTGTAGTGATACCATTGGTTGATATCAATTTTATAAGAAGTGCACACCTTTCGTATATGATACTCTATAGTGATACTCCTTATTACAGTAAAACAATTGCACAATCAATTCACACAGATAAAATGGAACATACAGTCAAAAGATACAGGATTTTAATTAAGATAACTAAACATGCCAACTAAGGCCATTTACCCTAATTTTAAAAGCTCAACATCTGACAAAACTGGTGAAAAAATGGCAGTAAATAAGTCAAATCCGTAGGGTATACACACCGGCTAACTACAAAACCATGGTCCGACCCACTGAAGGGGTTCAAAGAAAGATAACGGGTGAAAGAATATAAAAATTAATAACACAGTCAATCTGATTAAAATTACCGTCAAAGCAAAGACTGGTGAAAAAACCAGTGTAATAACATGCTGCTTAGTGTGAATCAGTACCGGACAAGGTCCTGAAGACATTCATAAAAGTGAGATATGTCAATCTTTTCTTGGCCAGAGTAAATGGCTTCTGCTTTACCTCCTTGTTCACCTTGAGCAGCCATTTCAATTAGCATGTACACTTTCTTAATTGGCATCTGCAATTTGACAAAAAGAAATTAAAACAATGAAAAATCGAGGGGCAACCAAAACTTTTGGGCACAAATTACATCAAATTTAACAAGTCCCAAGAATCCTAGATGGAGTATAAACTATAAGCTACTCTAATGTAAAAAAAACGTCATAGTTAAAATCAATACAGGGAAGAAAACTGAAAGAGGATGACTTACATCATTTAGGGCCTCAGCAGCCGAATCTATGTCATCCTCTGAGAAGACATTTAGTTGCTTCAACACCTGAGCAAGGAGAGAGAGAGAGAGAGAGAGAAAAGTAGAGAACAGATTAAAGAACCCAATCAACATAGAAAAGGACACGAGCTTTACATAAAAATGGAGCAAATAGCAAAATCACCCATATCTTTTGTTTTTGCACCAGGCAAACCTCATAACTTATGCAATCTACATAGCAGTCTACCACTTACGTAGCCAGAATAGTATAACACCACTCATTAAAAACACACAGGATATCCAGACCTCATTACAAACCAATGTTACCTAATTCGTGGTATGTTTGGTACATATTAAAGGCATGGGGGCACAACTCGCTACCTGTTTGGTAAAACTAGTCTAAAAATGTACCATTGTACCATGATTGTAATGTTTATTTACCAGGCAGCTGATTTGTACTATGTTCTACATTCAAACCCCAGAAAGACGTACTTTCTTTCCAACATGCGCCACAATCACGTTAAAAAGAAGCCCCAGAACAACTTTAGATCATGCGTTTACATGGAGAAAGATTAGCTAACCTTTCGTGCATCTTCAGTTTTCAAAGTTGGGACATTATAGGTGACAGAGAATGCATCACGAATGCCAATTGAATCCAAGAAACCAACTTCACTGGTTGTCCCCAACACAAGAAGTTTCTTTCCCTGGAGACAAATGATCAAGTAATGAGACTTAAGATATGGAATAATGCACTGACGTACAGCACAGCAGCAGTCAATGGTAAGAAATAAATTGAGATCAGAGTTACTATGATTCTCATATAGGAGTTCTAAACAATCAACTAAGTTTTCAATTTGGTAAAAAAAAAAAAAAAAACTAGATAACAAAAATTTCTACCAGATTAGTCTTTATGGACAATGCTAAAACTAACAAATTGTATTCACACCATCCTTTTGAGCCCCCACATACTTTCATCATATCTTTAATCCACATTATAAGTCCAAATCCTGATTTACATGCATTGGAGCATATGACCAATACACCAGAGAAAGATGGATCCCAAGTGAAAAGTAAAACCATAGCCACCCAGGGCATTAACTTGTTCATCAACCCCAAGGTCCAAACTAGGTTACAATACCCACATGCTAATGACAAGTTAGAATCATCGTCTCTCACAAAACATGGTAGCAAAGCAACACTGCCCTCTCCTCTCCTCTCCTCTCCTCAGCATAATTTCTCTCCCCACTAGCCCTTTAATACCACAATGTATAGCACATATAGAAGAATTAAGACTAATCTTAAGGTTTCATCTTAAGGTTTCAAACTCGATTATGTTGCTGAACATTAGTGGAAGAACAAAGACCAGTTGCGCTCACAGGGTAGCATCTTGTGGACCATTCCAATTAGATGTATGAATATAATCTCAAGGAAAGAGTTATACACCACTTTTGATTTCAAACTTCAATCCACAATCAAGTCATAAGTCGATACACAACTATGGATCATGGAACCAAACTAAGGTCATCCTATAATAGCCTCCTGTTCAATGTCTCTTACAGGCATATATTTACTAAAGTAAATTACTACATAATCTACGGACACTATACTCATTCACATGCATGCGAATGTTGGCTATGATTGGACCTTGAAGCTGCAGAGGATGTTAAGAGTAGACGTGCTAACAGAGTAATAGGTATACTTCCTAGTAAAACATGCATGAATTTGCTAACATCACATGATATTTGCACTCTTGCCACTTGTTTACACTCACAACAATGGCCTAATAAATAAAGGCTAGGTACAGCATAATTGCATTGCGACAGAAGTTTCAATTTTTGTTACAAGGGGATTGGGGATCATGATAAGCAAATTGTGAATGCAAATATAACATTACAAAGGTCAGGGAAAAAAAGACCACAGGTTTTTCCATTAAACTCACACATTTATCTCTCAAGAAAATGATATTCATCAGCAGATGACAGAAGTGATTTTTTTCTGCACCTATACAGTTGCTTATGAGCAACTACAGGCTTTTAAGCAAGTCTTTGAGGTTATTGTCAAGTGAGTTTTAAATGACATGGGTTCATAATCAGACTAAGTTGTTAACTGTTGAGAAAAAAAAGAGGTATGAGTAGGAAGGGAAGCTAGGAACCTACAAATAAGTAGATAGAAGAATTCGAAAACAGACAATTAGTTAGAAACTTCTGTATAGGGAGTAAAAACTAATCTTAGAGCAAGGAAAATTTCAAGACACACCAGTGGGGGAAGTCGTTTCAAGAGGACCATCAATGTTTGCGAGATGATATTTGAAAACCGAGGGCCAATAGCCACATATTCTACAAGCCTGCAAGATAGTATTGAGTTTATGTCCAACAAAAAGAAACAAAATTACAGGAAGAACAATAAAACATTGTCAAAGTCACCTCTCAATGTCATCAAGTATTATTACGCTCAGCGGTGACCTATAAGCATCTTCAAAGACCTACAATTAAAAATTCAACCAAAGGTGCATAATCAAATATCAATGACAGCACTACGTAAGCGGACAAAAATTACAAAGGGAAGATGCCATAATGCCACATGCACTAATGTGGCAGTGGGGTGATTGTACATGTGTAACACTAACAAAGTAACAAGTTTAGAGATACATGATAATCAAAGTAAATACACATTCTGAACACAATTACTATACTTCATTTTTCATAAAAGGTCAAAAACTACAAAAGAAAGAGTAGTAAAAATGAACCTTGACAATATGTGCACATTTAGTACTCTCACTGAGACCAATCATGGATTCCGCTGATACCTACTCATTATTTACACAAACAGAAATAAAACATGTTACAGTCATGGATCTTGAAAAATGGCATGATAAAATCAACAAGTACAGAACTTACAATCTTCACATATGGAAAATCACTACAGATACCAACTGTAGCAGCCATTGCAGTCTTCCCACTAAACACAAACAAAATCAGAAAACTGTAAATAATTATTCAAAAAACAGCAAGGAACAAGGGCAAGGAAATGTAATTATTACCTGCTACTTGGACCTTCCAGAAGACAAGTCAAAAGTGGGCTGCCTTTGCTAAGTTTTACTTGTTCTGCTAGCAGCATAGTGCGTTGCTGGATGTGTTCATGGCGTACACCACAATCCACCATTCCATTGAGCCTACAAGTTTTAGTAGAGATGTGATTATAAAACCTTTAATAAAAAATATCTACATAATTATTAGGAGGCATGCTAGTTACAGCCAATATATCACAGCTTCTAAACTACCAAATGGAAACGAGGTATTAGCCAAAGGTAAATAACAAAGTAATATCCCATATGAAAGAACCATAGGACCCTTACTATCTTACCTGCATCGTTCAAGATCACCGGTGGATGCTCCAAATGCTGGTTTGACTTCTCCTATAGCTTCCAAAAAGTCGTGCATAGTAACTTTTATGTTTTCCTCATCCACTGGCTTATTAAGATCATCCATGTTTAATTGCCGGTTCAGAGCATATGAGACAGCACTCTTAACAACACCTTCGAGCTCTGCTCCACTATAATTCTTTGTTCTTGCAGCTGCATTAATGTGTAGATAAATTTATATATACCCTTCACATCATATTACCAGATGTATAAAAGTTGTAGTGCTAAGATTAGGAAGCCTAAAAACATAGGAAAAAAAAAAGTTCAGTTAAATAAAACATCCATCTTACAAGGGGACAACAGGCAAATAAAATTCAAAAGCCTACAGTAAATACTGTTGCATCATTTTATCAAAATGCTTATGAAACTGAATGCCACAGGAGACAAAGAGAGTAATTTTCTACTGTCTAAGGCACATCAATGTGAAATTTTATCACCATAGTTCAATATAAAGCAACAAGAAGATACTAGTGAGTAGTGACCTCAAAAGCATTTACAACAAATTCACATACCCAGTTCAGCCAAATTGATGTCTGGTGCAAGGAAAGAATTTTCTTTCATCTTGGTTGTATGAATTTCAAGAATTTGCAAACGACCAGCTTCATCAGGGAGGCTTATCTCCACTTGAACCTCTAAACGCCCAGGCCTGTCCAGAGAAAACTATCACCATGGCTATACAATAGTTACAAAATTGACTTCAAAAGCTGAGCAGATTATCTAATAAAAATGGAATGTTCATCAATGAAAAATCGGTACCAGCAAAGAGCTCACCTTAAAAGTGCTTCATCAAGCAAATCTTTTCTGTTAGTCATCCCAATCAACAAAACATTATTGAGTGCCTCCACCCCGTCAATCTAAAAAGCAAGAAGCTATCAGTATTATCAGTATACTGGCTATCTTACTTTTTATCTGTACAAACACATACTATTTTACATTTTAGAAAGCCAATCTTTAACCTACCTTGGTTAGTAGCTGGTTGACAATGCTATCATGGACACCTGTACCATCCCTAGTAGAGCCTCTAGACTGCAAATTTTAAAGAGAAAAAACTTATCAGAAACTTGGTCTAAGCATACTAGAAAAGATCTGCAAAATCAATATAGCTTCTTCGTTTCTATGGTGACTATTGTACTTTCCATTATAATGTGATTAATGTCCCAATTGAATATCCTAATCCATAAGGGTTATTAACTTATTATCAGCACCAGTTTTATTTTTTATTTCAAGCTATCTCCACTTCATGTGTACATAATGGATCAAATCCCCCA
This sequence comes from Chenopodium quinoa, assembly GCF_001683475.1. Lineage (NCBI taxonomy): Eukaryota > Viridiplantae > Streptophyta > Magnoliopsida > Caryophyllales > Amaranthaceae > Chenopodium > Chenopodium quinoa. Next base: position 3,272,811 of record NW_018745454.1, read on the forward strand.
TCAACTAGCTCATTTATTACTCCAGCATCAGTAAAAAAATCATTAGGAATTTAGATCAATATCAGAAGGGAAAGATTTATGTAAATATAGAGTAATCAGAAGGATAACAAAATGTTTCATAAACAATGATTCAGGCAATCAAAAAAGAATAACAGTGTGAACATCAATTTTCTGAAAAATGATGTGCTCAGTATGGGACAAGGGCTTCCATAATCCACATAAACTTTGTACACGCAGGATTGACTACAGCAACTAGGCAGATAATGAGGGATGACAATTAGTTGTATAACGTGTGAATCTTCATGTGCAAGCAAGCATGCACATGTGTGTAGTATCAAGGGTATAAATTAAAAATTGGAACCCTAGTCCCTAGGATGATGACGAAGAACTATAAAAAATAACTGTCATTGCTCACGATGCCTTACCTTACAGATAGCATCTATTTCATCAAAGATAATAACATGCAAGTCACTTTGATCCCCTGAAAAGTACAAATTAAAAAATTAAGCAGTAAAAAAGAAAACCATACAATAAATAATGTAAAAAAAAATCCATTACTTTCTTTTTGATCAGTGACAACAATAGAGCCAGCACAAGCATAACTCCAAATGACACCAGCCATATGCAATGTATACATCTCACTTTACCTCGAGTTCTCTGGTCTTGTTCAGCATCAGCAAATAGATCCCTGATGTTCTTCTCAGTTTCACCAACAAACTTGCTTAATACTTCAGGCCCATTGACAATCTGGGAAAAACAAACATATAAGCCACAGCCATATAGTCTGTGTTTTGAGGCTTCCAAAGAGGAATGTATTGTATTCAAAACAAATTATATATATTCTTTTTCACTCAACATACCCCTCTTCCCCCTAAAGGAGATCAAAGTTACTAACATGAATCCCTTATACTGGTGTACCTCTCCTTCACTGTCCAAATGCAACAGATCAATTTTCACAAGAGGCACCTCATTAATAAAACTTTGAATCAGAATATCAATCCATCAATCAAAGTCTAAATTACCGGGTTGAATTAAGGGACTGAGATCAAAGTTCTCTTGTCCAAGAATGGTAATAAATATGCAGAGAGTTGAACACAGGGAATGCTGGATGTCTTCTCAAACAGGGCGTAAAAACTTAGTTATTTTTTTTTTTTTTTTTTTTTTTTTTATAAGCAGGAAGCAATGATTAAAAGTCTGGAATTTGAGTGGTCAAGAATTGAGATCTAAGGATCAGCACAGATCAAATTGAACAAGTTGTAATTAAAAATAATCGTAGTAGGAATGAATTTGCCAGCATTTCTCATCGTCTAAATTATAAGTCCATACAGGTTCACTTGAAGTACCTTTGGATCCTTTCCATTTAACACCTTTCCTATCTGACGTGCCATTAGAGTCTTGCCAGTGCCAGGAGGCCCATACAGAAGCATTCCTTTCACATGCTTGATGCCCAATCTATGGTAGTCAATGCGAAATATGTATCAGTCATTTATAGAATCAATATTTCAACAACATACCAGCTAAAGCTTAAAAATTACTTGCTAGTGACATGGGGAGGAAAAACCCTAGAGGCAAAAGCTCTTCGAAATATATCTGCAAACTCTGCACTCAGACCACCTATACCAAGTGCCTTCAAATTGAATTCTTTATGCTTAAAGAGATTGCTGCTAGCTGATTCACGTTGATTGATTATCTGAAAATTACATTAAAAACTGTCATTCTACAGCAATTCTAACAATCATAGATAACTTCACAATATCAAAATATTAGAAAACTGGAAACATACAACAATCACTTAATCCAAAGCCAACTTCTAGCAATACATGTTCAAGGATGAAGAGTTTACCTTTATTCCACTGCCTCCTGCTGCCTCAAAAATGATATATGTGTCTGCTGACAGCATCCCTCTTTCAATATCTGAATTTTCCTGCCCCTCAACAACAGCCTGGTTGACTGTGAAAAGAAAATTATTGCCTAGGTACTCAAAAGTTACTTTTTGGCCCACTGTCATGATCTGCATAAGGTCATTGGGAAAATATATTAGAGGTGCAATGGACAAGCAAGAAAACAAACAATATAATCCTCTTTAACTGCACCTTCTCCAGTACCGGATTAGGGGAACACCCGAACATACCAGCATTTCTGCCTAACAGACCATCAATAATAGTCCTTGTTCTCAAGTCAATTTATTTGACAAAAAGATAAAGAATTTAGCTAACACATTTATACGGTGTCCCAAAATAAAATTATCGACCTTTATAGAATTGTACCTTGGCCTTAACATACATGCAAAAGCAATTCGGAAATCATAAGTATGGAGGTAGAATAATAGCTACCAGTTAAACAAATTGCTTTGAGAACACGGAAAAGATTATCCCTCTTGTTTCCTCATACATGTTAAATTGTCCTCATTGATTTCAAATTGGCAAAAGGCATACCAGGAAGATTGTCTAACAATGTGGAATTGTGGATTTATAAAAAATGAACAAAATCCACACAAACAATTTTAGACAACCTTTGTAGGGGGGAAAAAGCTAGAAGTGTCAAAAGTTGACCCGACCCCAAATACTGACTCAAACTCGATTATTAACCGAACCATCTAAACCCGAAAAAATGGTGACCCAAACCCAACTTGAAACCAACCCTAGACCCGATTTCACCCGAGTATGTGAGACCTGAACCCGAACATAAATTGACCTGGAGATGACCCGACCTGAATGTAACCCGTAAATTATTGACTTGAACCGAACCCGAGAATTACCCTAACCCGTGAAAACCCGACCTATTGTTCACCCGACCTATTATTAACTCGACCTAAAGTCGACCAAAACCCGACCCAAATCCGATAAGAAGTATGACCCGACGTTACCCGACTCAAGCATGACCCAAACCAAACCCGACCCACATAGGTTATGGAATTAATCCGAATTGACCCGACCCGAATTGCCCTGACCTACACTTACCAACCTAAACACGACCCATTTACCCGAATTGACAACTCTACCCGAAAACACCAAAAATTCTCAAAAAGCGTGGATATTAGCCTAGAATTTTGGAATTTTTTAACTTTTTTTCACCTAAAAATAAAAATTGTCAAAATGTTTACCATGATCCTTAATACCCGGGTGGAACCATCCAATTTGCCTTTCAACGACCAATTTACCGGTTTACAACTTGCACCAAATCCATTTAATCAAGCCTCCCACGAACATTTTTGACAACATATAATGATCATATATGGTTCCAAATGGCATTATATGACCCCGACATATATTCCCTATAATTTCAAGACTTTTCTTAACCGAGCCCCGATAACTCAAAAAATTCTGAAAAAGCGTGGATATAGCCTTCAATTTTTAAATTTTTTGACTTTTTTTTGCCCGTAAATAAAAATTGCCGAAATGTTTACCATGGTCTCTATTGTCTAATACCCTCCGGAAGTCTAATTGGGTAGATGGAACCATCCAATTTGCCTTTAAACGACCAATTTACCGGTGTAAAATTTGCGCCAATTTCATTAACTCAAGCCTTCCACAAACATTTATGACAACATATAATGATAATATATGGTTCCAAACAGCTTTATATGAACCCGAGATTTATCCCCTAAAATCTAAAGGCTTTTTGACATCGGGCTACGAAACCTCCAAAATTTCTCAAAAAGCGTATAGATATTAGCCTTCAATTTTGTAATTTTTACTTTTTCCACTCGGAAATAGAAATTGCCGAAATGTTTACCATGGTACCTAATACCCTCCGGAAGTCCAATTGGGTGGGTGGAACCATCCAATTTGCCTTTAAACTACCAATTTACCGGTTCACAACTTGCACCGATTTCATTAACTCAAGCCTACCACGAACATTTATGACAACAAATAATGATCATATATGATTTCAAACGGCATTATATGACCCCGAGATATATACCCTAGAATTTCAAGGCTTTTCAACACCCCTGAAACCTCCAAAAATTCTCAAAAAATATGGACATTAGTCTTCAATTTTGGAATTTTTTGACTTTTTTTCGCCCGAAAATAAAAATTACTGAAATGTTTACCCTGAGAGTCCAATTAAGTGGGTGGAACCATCCAATTTGCCTTTAAACGGCCAATTTACCGATTTACAACTTGCACCGATTTCATTAACTCAATCCTACCACGAACATTTATGACAACATATAATGATCATATATGGTTCCAAACGACATTATATGACCTCGAGATGTATCCCCTAAAATCTCACGCCTTTTTTGACACCGGATCCCAAAACCTTCAAATTTTCTCAAAAAGCGTGGATATCAGCCTTAAATTTTGGAATTTTTAGACTTTTTTTCGCTTGGAAATAAAAATTTCCGAAATGTTTACCATAGTTCCTAATACCCTACAGGAGTCCATTTGGGTGGGTGGAACCATCCAATTTGCCTTTAAACGACCAATTTACCGGTTTACAACTTGCACCGATTTCATTAATTTAAGCCTACCACAAACATTTATGACAATATATCATGATCACTTATGGTTCCAAACAACATTATATGACCCCGAGATGTATCCCACAAAATCTCACGCCTTTTCGACACCAGGTCCCGAAACCTCCAAAATTTCACAAAAAGCGTAGATATTAACCTTCAATTTTGGAATTTTTTAACTTTATTTCGCTTGGAAATAAAAATTGCCGAACTTTTTACCCCGGTTCCTAATACCCTCCGGGAATCCATTTGGGTGGGTGGAACCATCCAATTTGCCTTTAAACGACCAATTTATCGGTTTACAACTTGCACCGATTTCATTAACTCAAGCCTACCACGAACATTTATGACAACATATAATGATCATTTATGGTTCCAAACGGCATTATATGACCCCGCAATGTATCCCCTAAAATATCATTTCTTTCTGACACCGAGCCCCGAAACAATCGAAATTTCTACAAAAACATGGATATTAAGCCTTTAATTTTGGAGTTTTTTTATTGTTTTTCGCACGGAAATAAAAATTGCCAAAATATTTACAATGATCCCTAATACCCCACAGGAGTCCAATTGCGTGGGTGGAACCATCCAATTTACCTTTAAATGACCAATTTACCGGTTTACAACTTGCACCGATTTCATTAACTTAAGCCTACCACGAACATTTATGACAACAAATAATAATCATATATGGTTCCAAACGACATTATATGACCTCGAGATGTATTCCCAAGAATTTCAAAACTTTTAGACACCAGGCGAATACTTCTAAATTTCTCAAAAAGCGTGGATACTAGCCTTCAATTCTTGAATTTTTTAAACATTTTTTCGCATGCGAATAAAAATTGTCGAAATATTTACCACGATTCCTAAAACCCTCCGGGATTCTAATTGGGTAAGTGGAACCAATCCAATTTACCTTTAAACGGCCAATTTACCAATTTACAACTCTCACCGATTTATTAGTTCAAGCCTAAAACAAACATTTATGACAACATATAATTATCATATATAATTTCAAACGACATTAAATGAACCTGAGATGTATCCCTTAAAATCTTAAGGCTTTTTGACAATAAACCCCGAAACCTCCAAAATTTCTCAAAAAGCGTGGATATTAACCTTTAATTTTGGAAATTTTTGACTTTATTTCTCCCGTAAATAAAAATTGCCGAAATGTTTACCATGGTACCTAATACCTTCCGGGAGTCCCATTGGGTAGGTGGAATCATCCATTTTGTTTTAAAACGACAAATTTACCGAGTTACAACTTGCACCGATTTCATTAACTCAAGCCTACCACGAACATTTATAACAACATATAATGATCATTTATGATTCCAAACGGCATTATATGACCCCGAGATGTGTCCCCTAAAATTTCATTTCTTTTTCGACACCGGGCCCCGAAACATTCGAAATTTCTCAAACAACATGGATATTAGCCTTTAATTTTGGAATTTTTTTTTATTTTTTTCTTCCGTAAATAAAAATTGCCAAAATATTTACCATGGTCCCTAATACTCCACAGGAGTCCAATTGGGTGGGTGAGACCATCCAATTTGCCTTTAAATGACCAATTTACCGGTTTACAACTTGCACCGATTTCATTAACTTAAGCCTACCACGAACATTTATGACAACAAATAATGATCATATATGGTTCCAAACGACATTATATGACCTTGAGATGTATTCCCAAGAATTCCAGAACTTTTAGACACCGGGCAGATATTTCAAAATTTCTCAAAAAGCGTGGATACTAGCCTTCAATTTTCGAATTTTTTTACTTTTTTCGCATGCAAATAAAAATGTCGAAATGTTTACCATGATTTTTAATACCCTTCGGGGTTCTAATTGGGTAAGTGGAACCATCTAATTTACCTTTAAACGGCCAATTTACCAATTTACAACTCTCACCAATTTTATTAATTCAAGTCTACCACGAACATTTATGACAACATATAATTATCATATATAGTTCCAAACGGCATTATATGACCTTTAGATGTATCCCTTAAAATATCAAGGCTATTCGAAAATGGGCCCCGAAACTCCAAAATTTCTTAAAAATCGTGGATATTAGGCTTCAATTTTGGAATTTTTTGACTTTTTTTCACCCATAAAGAAAAATTGTCGAAATGTTTACCATGTTCCCTATTACCCTCCGCGAGTCCCATTAGGTAGGTGGAACCATCTAGTTTGTCTTAAAACGAAAAATTTAACGATTTACAACTTGCACCGATTTCATTAACTCAAGCCTACCACGAACATTTATGACAACATATAATTATCATATATGGTTCTAAACGGCATTATATGACACCGAGATGTATCCCCTAAAATCTCAAAAAAAATTGAGACCGGGCCTTGAAACATCCCAAATTTGTTAAAAAGCATGGATTTCAATTTTGGAAATTTTTGAATTTTTTTCGCCCGGAAATAAAAATCGCCGTAATGTTTATAATTGTCCCTAATATCCTCCGGGAGTCCACCTAGCTAGGTGCTACCATCCAATTTGCCTTCAAACAGCCGATTTAACGGTTTACAACTTGCACCGATTTTATTAACTCAAGCCTACAACGAACATATATGACAACAAATAATGATCATATATGGTTCCAAACGACATTATATGACCTCGAAATGTATTCCCTAAAATTTTAAAAATTTTCGACACCGGGCCCCGAAACCTCCAAATTTCTCAACAAGTGTGGATATTAGACTTCAATTTTGGAATTTTTAACTTTTTTACGCCCAGAAATAAAAATTGCTGAAATGTTTGTCATGGTTGCTAATACCATATAAAAGTCCAATTGGGTGGGTAAAACCATCTAATTTGCCTTTAAACGGCCAATTTACAGGTTTACACTTGCACCGATTTCATTAACTCAAGCGTACCACGAACATTTATGACAACATATAATGATTATATATGATTCCAAACGGCATTATTAACCCCGAGATGTATCTCTTAAATTTTTGAGGCTTTCAACGCAGGGCCGTGAAATCTCAAAAATTTCTCAAAAAGCTTGGATATAATCTTCAATTTTGGATTTTTTTTTTCGCCCGTAATTAAAAATTTCCGAAATCTTTAAAATGGTTTTTAATACCCTCCGGGAGTCCAATTGGGTGGGTGGAACCATCCAATTTGTCTTTAAACGACCAATTTACCGGTTTACAATTTGCACCGATTTCATTAACTCAAGCCTACCACGAACTTTTATGACAACAAATAATGTTTACATATGGTTCTAAACAACTTTATATGACTTCGAAATGTATTCCCTTGAATTCAAAGACTTTTAGACACCGGGCCCCGAAAACTCCAAAATTTCTCAAAAAGGTGGATAATTAGCCTTTAATTTTTGAATTTTTTTGACCTGAATTGAATCTAACCCGATCCGTTCCTAACCCGACCCGAAATCAACTCGACTTGTTATTGACCTGACCCATATTAAACCCGACTTGTCATAGACCTGACCCGAATTTTACCAGACCTATTATTTACCCGATTTAAAAATTCAACCCGATCTGTTACTAACTTCACTCGAAATTAACACGTTTTGTTATTGACCCAGCCTAAATTCAACCCAAATTATTCATGACTCGATTTCAAATAACCTTAAATGCAATTTAGACCACCTTATTATTGTTGATCAACTAATTTTGTCTAAGGAGACCAAGTCGGTCCAGCCAGCGAAAGAAATGAGCATCATCCTCAAATTTAAGAGTTAAATATAGTATATATTTGTTATATGGTCAAAAGAGATAATTATCTTCTTAAATTATAGACTATAGTTCCCTAGTATATTGCCATATATATTATAGTCAAAGGAAATAATTAGCTTGATAAAAATGATAATAATCTATTTATAGTTAGTTGAACCCGAATATGACCTGACTAGGAAATAAACCGACCTGATTGTAACCTGTAAATTATTGACTTGAACATAACCCGACTTGAATGTGAGAATGACCCGACTTGAAAATGATCCAACCTGATTGTAACCCGCAAATTATTGACTTGAACCGAACTTGACTTGAACCCGAGAATGACCCGACTTGAAAATGACCCGACCTAATTATAACCCGCAAATTATTGACTTGAACCGAACCCGACTCCAACCCTAGAATGACCCGACCTTATTCTAACCTGCAAATTATTGACCTGATTGTAACCTGTAAATTATTGACTTGAACATAACCCGACTTGAATTTGAGAATGACCCGACTTGAAAATGATCCAACCTGATTGTAACCCGCAAATTATTGACTTGAACCGAACTTGACTTGAACCCGAGAATGACCCGACTTGAAAATGACCCGACCTAATTATAACCCGCAAATTATTGACTTGAACCGAACCCGACTCCAACCCTAGAATGACCCGACCTTATTCTAAACTGCAAATTATTGACTTGAACCGAACCCGACCCGAAAATTACCCTAACCCGTTTTAACTCGTGAAAACCCGAATTAAGCTCGACCTATTGTTCACCCGACCCGAATGTAACCCGACCTGTTATTAACCCGACCCAAACCCGATAAGAAGTATGACCCGACGTGACCCGACTCAAGCATGACCCAACCCAAACCCGACCCGCATAGGTTATGGAATTAATCTGAATTGACCTGACTCGAGTTGACCCGACTCACTCTTACCCGACCCGTTTACCCGAATCGACAGCTCTAGAAAAGGAAAACAAAAAGATGGGAGGAGCTATAACTTACACTCCCTGAAATAAACTAATACATCACATGGTCTTCCATTTGAATGACAATTGTCTATAAGGTGGTAGCACAAAAGATGGGGAGGAAAGGTTGGTGCAACATCAGCATGCTTTTTCTGAAACTAGGAAGTTAAACGTTAGGTTAGGTATGATGACTGTTGAAAATGATTTTGAATGTTTTGTTATGAAAGTCCATGAAATGGTAATTACTGTCACAAGAAATGGGATTTTGGCCTTCAACAATTATATGTTTAATCCTTCAATTTGTTTGACTAGTTACTGTGACAAGACCAAAAAGACCAACAGTCGATAAATGAGGTCAAAACCATCTTTCAATACAATGAGAAATTTAGTGACATTGTCCTGGTGTACAGCAGCATCACAGATTACAAGCATGCAAATTGAAACTCCAGATAGTCCCTAACATTTTAAAGAAAATAAACACTGGAGTGAACCAAAAAATAAAAGAAAAAATCAACAAACTTGCCTGGTCAACAAGTCTCCTCTTAATCAATTGGGTCACAACAACAGCATCAACCTGACAACAAAGACATTTCAGGAATAGATTCATAGAAACAAAAATGTATTGCATCAAAAATCAATACGTGTACAGGATAAAAGACATGTAAAAGTATCTTAGTTCCATAAAACACCCACGGCAAAGAAAATTGAAGCATCAAGTTGCCAATACAAAAACATATCTTTCGAGAAGTAAGCAAAAGCATGAAACATTAATCTGCAGTAAAATCTTACAAAGTAACAAAACATTAAAGAAAATTTACTTGTTCATCTCTTGCTTTTGCTTTGGACAAATAGTCCAATTCAAGAGTAAGCACTGTAATTTGATTATTCTGAGGAGGTATGAATCTACAAAGAAAGATGCAAAAAGAAAAATATCGTCAATAATGAAGTATGAAAATCATCAACTGGTTTGAAATTATCAAAACATTAAACCACCTAACCTTTTGACAGTAATGGGGTCCCCGGTGGAAACCCTCAGATACTTCCGTTGGACAGAATTAAGAGCTATGCTCCCACTGGGTATATCATCATGAGCAGTGGGCAGTAGTTAAGGAGAAAACAATGCTGACAGAAATTTAGGTAAAGAGCACGAAAAAGTTCAAAGAAACATGTTAAGATAACTCTCACATTTTGAATAATATGCAAACAAAGAACCACAGCTTGAAAGTCAGAGCAAAACTCTAATTTATAAGTACAGAATGAGGCTAAAAGGTAAAAACAAAATAATAGATGATAAATGCCAATGATGAAAGATCATGCTTAGATCCTAGGCAATCAACATGAATAAACTTACATCATATGCACTTCAGCATTCAAAGGAAATGCTAATCATAGTCAATCAAGAGTTGATATTAACGGTTCCTACTTTTTTCAGCTGTATGTTGCTGCGTCAGCGTGCCTATAAGATATCCATGGTTTCTTCAAAGTACATATGAATACTCTTTATTCTTAATTTTTAAGGACACCTCGATACTAAATCATCTAGCAGACACATGATGCAGATAGAGGAAGAGCAGCAAATAACAATTAGAAGACAATAACAGTTACCAATTTTGTCCAACTAAATAATTTGTAAATGCAGACTTTCTATAATAGCAAATAACCTGCAAGTTTCTCATTGAAGTTCAAAATCGAGCCAAACCAAACAAAAGGACAAGAACACAATATTGTGACATGCAACCTGAACCTAAATTAATTTGGTTGGCACATAAAATATGGTTAGAAACAAGCAATCAACACAATACATTCTGCAGCTGAATTCAAAATAACTTCGAAAATAAATCACATTGTCTATAACATAACAAATAAGAGAATGACAATCCAAATAGCAAAATCACAATACAAAATCGGCGTAAATTTCAACAACTAGATTGAACGGAACAAATAGCAATTGAAAAGTAAGACTGTAAGAGGAAGGATATCCAACGGAAAGGACCCAAGAATCGCCAACATAGGCAAAAACCACGCGCGATCCAGGAGCAGCAAGACGGCGAAGATCAGCAACAGAGCAGTAGGCGAGATTCGTGGATACCAGATCTCTCGCCGGCGTGTTGGTGACGATCATGGTGTCAATCGCCATTTCTGTACAACAACAAAACTTAAGAGAGAAAACATACAAAATGCAAAGGTCTTACAATCATATTATATCGCAAACCATTACAAAATCATGAAGCTCAAAAACTAACAAGTAATTTATTACAAAATCGAGCTAAAAAACTTTCGAATTGAACATTATTCCAGGTCACTGAAAATGTACATCAGAGCAAGCATAATCCACTAAAAATTCGATTACAAATTTGATTTTGAATGTAATTCATGATTTTCTTGAAGTTCATGAAATCTCTAGAACAAAAATGAACCCTAAATTTGATTTAAAACCCTAGAAATCGAAATTCGACATCAAAATCAACCACAAAATGCAACAATTCACTAAAATTTCAACACAAATGAAGGAGAGAAAGCAAGTGAATTACCGCGAAACAGAATTGGATGAAAGAGAGAGAGAAATCGGTAGAAAACGCCGATAAATCGAAGGTGAGATGAGACGAAGAAAATGAAAAGAATTGAAATGAAGAACAGAGAGATAGGAAGAGACTTAGTGACGAAGAAAGAAGATCTCGCGCAGACCAGACTTGTCTTTCATTTGTCTCAGACTTCCTTCTCTCCACCTTTCCTTTTATTTTTTCCCGCTGTTACGATTTTTTTTTTTTTTAACTAAATTGGGGAAAAGTATTTTATATTTGTTGCGTTTTATTCACGTAAATTTCTGTAAATAGAATTACAAATTAAGGTAAGTATGAATGGATATGTGAGGTAATTCTTGTGTTATTTAAGACAAAGTTAAGTTATATACAAAGTCATGAGCATAACTCATGTACATTGTGGGTCAAAGTATGAATGAAATGGTTTCGGATGTCAAGTACGTATCTTAAGGTTATTTGGGAACTATGATAGGTACCTAGATATATAATATTGTCGGATCCAAAAATGATACGTGGGAGCAAAATTTGAAGGCTACAATTACACAATACATTACATTTTCGAAGATTTTGGGACCCGATGAGTAATGGTAGGTCGTTTATATTGTTTGGAACATTGTATGAACTCTAGTCGATCATTAAAAGATCAAATGTGACATTGAATTAATGTATAGAGCTTTGCATGGACCATTGGAACTGGCTAAATTAAGAGCTTAAAGACAAAGTGAATGTTTCCAACCACCCATATTGGGTCTCATGAGGCTCATGGGAAGCACCCTAACTACTTTCCTTTTTGAGCCCGAAAAAGTAAAAAATTGTCCAATATTGAAGGCTATAATTCACTTTTAAACCCATTTTCGAGTATATTTTCCAAAATTAAATAGAATGAAAAAAGTCCTAATAATGAGTCTACCAATAAGTCTACAAAGTCCTAATAATAAATTTTGTTGATTATATGGCATTATTGCTATTTCGAAAATCTGTTGTATAATCACGAAAAAGCAAAAGAATTCTAATCACTATTCAGACATCCTAGGTCCTACTAAGGTGTCAAGTTTCCTTCATCAGTTTACAAAATATTTACCACACCATTGTCTATGCATGCCTTAGTGCCTTACATAGTTACATTTGTTGTTTACAATAAAACCTGTATTGGTGTTTGCTACTCTAAACACTATGACCCCTCATTGTTAATTTAGGTCATTCAGGACTTTCAGGTTCAAAGTGTGATTAGGTGTATTCCGGATGAGCTTCTCAAATGTCATGTTAGGCCGGTGTAACATTCTAAGTTTTTACCCAAATGGCCAATATAGATCCTGAGGCTCTACGCTGGAGGTTTGAATTCTGTCAAATTCATGCAAGCTCACGCTGGAGGTTTGACATTCACAAGTCATGTAAATGTCTCAATTTGGCTCAGCTAGCACTTGGGCTCGGCTTAAAATGGATACTATTAAGAAAAGTTTAAACCATGAGAGGCTACACACGTCAAAAGTATACTACATTTCTATACATATATGACGGCAAAAACTGATAATTAGATTATGCACATCAAAGTTGGATAAAGCTGATCTAAACATAAGATATCAACTGAAGATTACAATGGAACTATGAAAATAAAGCTTCTGTCTGCCTCACACAGCCAAGTTTGGATCTACCATTCCTGCACCGCTGCCTTCCCCAGTCATAAGGTGGTCAGGATCCTGAAAAACAAGTTTATCAATAAATTTATGATGTCCAACAGACAGGACAGACAACTATTTCAAAATCATGTACATTACCTCCATTCCCCATTTGATGTAATCTGGGGATTCACATGCCTTGTATTCATCCACCAAACTCTCAATTATGTCTCTTGATTCGTCAAATTCAGATAAATCATTGTCCTGTAGGTTTTACATCAAAAGTCAAACAAATCTTACTATATGGTATGGTTAACTTGGAATCAGAAGAGATGATTGCATACTTCTGGCTAACTTTGTTTTTATATAAGTAGAAAATTAGCTAAACAATGACTACCTCATACTGCAGCAAAGAACAAGTGCACACAGAGCAATGCCTATAAATAAGGCTGCCAAAGATACTGGCATTTATTTATCAGGGAAAAAAAAAAACAGTGACAGCTCCACATCACATCAAACACACGGATACAGGAAGTGCACATAAAGGAGATTATGACTCTAGTAATGAAAAAGATATAGAAGTACAAGCCTATATGCCCTAAAAGTGTCTGGATGATGGCCGGGATTTAGTTCAATCCTGACTCGTGATCCAGGAAGCTAATTCTGGTCGTAAGCACAAAAGTATTGAAAATGAAAGGCAAAGAGGTTATTACAGCAAGCCATATTGGCACTTTGGCAGACAACAATATCAACTGAGTTCAATAAGATTCCAAATCAACCCATGAAGGCAGAAGCACAGATTGTGAAAAATGATGAAAAAAACAAGATACAAAAACAAATAAAAAAATGACAAACTTATAACCATGGAATGATGAAATACTTAAAGATGTAAGAAAAATCAAATGTTTAAAGACAAGGCTCTGCAACTTACAGCAAACATTGGAAATTTTCGATAGTTGTCCAGGAAAGCTTGCTTCTTCCTCAATTTCTCGTACTGACTTAAGCACTTGCTAAAGAGATGACGGATGCTAGTGTGGCTTGCCAACATGAGACCACTTACCTAGCAAGTACAATAAAAAGAGAGATTCTCTCTGAATCACTTACACAAGGAAATGTATTAAGCTTCTATAACACTTGCTCATATCTGAAGCAACAAAAGATGGTCTAAATCTAGAAAGACATAAAAATAAATCTCATTTTCAGACAACCATAGATTCTAAAGATGGGAGGAAACAAACAAACAAAAAAAAAAAAAAAAAAAAAAAAAAAAAGGTTTCAGTAAAAACTGAAAGTTTACCCTATGTGCTGTCTGGACATATGGTGATTTCCTGGATAGAGCAACCTGAAAGTGGAATATTTTGCAGGACAAGAAGATCAATTAGAATACTGCAAAGTGCCTTGATTATATATGTATTATGTATTTTCCAGTAAAAAAAATAACCTGAATGCTGGCAGGACCCCACTCAATGAAATTGACCAGCTTTCTTTCACGAATACGCTGCAAGCTTTCATGAACCTGATCAAGAAAAAAAACAAACATCAGGTTCCGTTGTACTTCAAAAGTTTTACCTTACATTTGGAAAATAGCAATATTTTCAGTTTGTTATTTGAGTTTGAACTATGCAGAAAAAATCTGTTTGCACGGAAAACATTTCTCCATCTGAGCTCATGTCCCATAGAGATTTTTTGTTCCTAGCTGCCTGTGTTATGAAACATGCTTTAGGAGAAGCCTAAGACCTTCAATTAGACTTTCTCAAAGAAAATGCCTCTTGCACCATGCAGCAAAACCTCTACTAGGTTCGATAATTAAATAGAAAAGGATAGTCCCTAAGTCTCAATATATTTCAAAACCATTACATCACACCAATTCTTTCATCACAGCTACTAGTAATGGGTCTTATCTGATCTATGTTCAACATGACATTTATTAAAATGAACAGTTTTATGAACTTGGGGGAAGAGAAAAGACTAAAACTGAGGGGTGTACCCATTCATTTATCCTTAACTGGCACAAAAGGTTCCAGTGGTCCATTCTAAATAAGAACAACGGCATTAATAATACTATAGAACGGATGTATATGCTGCTAAACACTCCACCTAATACTCAGCTAATGTTCGATTAGCCACTTTTTGTTTAGTTTACTGTCTATTACCCCTACATCAATATATCTAATAAACACAGCTTCTAACTTAGAAGTTAGAACTTGTCCTCTTCAACTAAAATAGGTATTCTAGTATGATGTAATCTGGTTACAACAAGAATAAGTACTCATAATAAATTTCTCAAATAACTTGAAGAGAACAAGTTCTTAATCTTATATGAAAAGTAACCACCTAATATAAACAACTACGACAAAATATTGAAGTAATAGCTTTTCGTATTACTTCCTTTGTTCTAAAATTTTATCCCTCTTTCTATAAGTCAAAAACTTATTAAACTTACTAAATTGCCCAAGTCCCATGATTAATTAATGAATACACACCTGATAAAACTTTTCAAACAACTATAAGAACAATTTCATACATTGTTAATGGCACATTAAGAAGATCTGTTATATTACAAAGTAAACTCGTTATAAATAGTCACCACCATGTGTGTGAATTAAGTGAGAGCCATAATGACAGAGTGTGCATATCTGAATGAGCAGGCTTTACAATTTCTCAGGCAACTGAAAAATAATGCATCAGGAAACCTCATAGACTTATAATTACTCAGAAAAAATTACATTATCAGCAACCAAACTTTTATTACCTGGGTTGGGTCCACTTCACCTTGAATGATGTTTAAGATTGATATATACTTTGCTTGACTAGCTTCTTTGGTTCGAGCATAAGAAGAAACCATAATATTCTTAGTCTGCTGAATAAATCACAGTAACAATTAAACCATTTACAAAAAAAAACTTTACATTCGTTGATTATAGTATATTTTAATTTCTTACCAAAACAAAAAAGTTTTTCGAATTAAATTTGCCTGAAACAACTTTTAATAGAATCATTATACAATTGTCAAAACAAAACATGCCTGAAGAAGCCTTCTCATGACATCTAGTACAGTAGTTTTTCGAATTAAATTTGCCTGAAACAAATTAAAAGCAAAGTTAGCCATAAATTGAACAGCCAGAGCTCTTAATCCTAGACTCCATTCAAACTGGTATAAAGCTTTCCATATATATATATATATATATATATATATATATATATATATATATATATATATATATATATATATATATATATATATATTTGTGACATAGATTTCCAGGAAATAAAAACAAAAAACAAAGATCAGGTTCACATATACTTGACATTACCTGGCGCTCAACCGTAAGCGGAGTATATCCAGTCATAAGAAAATGGCATCTGGGTGTAGGAATCAAAGAAGCAAGAAGACCGACCAAATCATTGTTCATATACCCTGGATACCGCAATGTGGTAGTGCTGGCAGACATTACAGTAGATACCAGTGAATTGGTCTGAGCGAAAGTAGGATTTGATAGATGAAGTCGTTCCACTGCAATTCTGTTTAATGCAGTATTATCCAAAACAACAACACAGTCTGCATTGAGTGTCAGACGCTTAAGTGTCAATAAAGAGTTGTACGGCTGCACCACAACATCACTCATCTCCATCTGATTAGGAAACACACTATATGTCTGAACTAGTTTTTTGCTGTAGCGATCATTCAGGGTTTCCAGCAGATACGAACCCATACCTGTTTAAAAAAATAAAAAATAAAATAAAAAAAAAGGTGCGAATGAGTTTAGGTCACACAATGCCATGCACAGCATAAATCTAATTCCAGCCACACTTCATGCAATTTTAAGGCACATCAATGCTCAATACTCCATTGCTTTAAACCTTAATGACCTTATTCCATTCACATTCACAAGTATATATATTTAAAGCTTCAACGCTTTCAGAGGAACCCAGAAAAATATATACAACATCCCCACTTTTATAGCAGCAGGCAGAAGAAAGCAATATATTCTAAAGGTGCACAATTAGAATATTTCTGACCTGACCCTGTTCCTCCAGCAATTGAATGGCATAAAACAAAGCCTTCAAGACTATCACTTCCATCTGCTTCTCTATCAATCATGTCCATGATGTCCTCTTCAACATTCTTTCCCTAAATGTGCAAAAAGTCTACATCAAATGTAGAACCAATCCAATATCAACATACAGGAGACCAATACACTAACCTACATCATTAACATTACTTTGCATATCCCCTCGTTCAATCGAACCAAAAGCGATAATTATTTGCCTCTTGATCACTCAGATTAACCTTTAGTATGTCAACCAGCTAAAAAACATTTATGTTCTGTAATAGAGGCAATCATATATACCACCCTTCACTCGTAAAGATTATATGTAATGGTGTCAGTTTTGACAATTATAGATTCAAGCTTTGATTGAAACACTTTATGTGATTTACAATCTCCCTGAATTAAAGCAAGATGTCCTGTCCCCAACCTAATCCAATTGATCATTGAGCATGTCGGTTTTGTTTACTAAAGACAACAGTATATCCACAAGGCTTTCTTACAAGAAGATAGGACAGGATACTTTAAAAAGACCAGAGAAAAATTTAGCCAAAAAAAATGGATAACCTTAAATAAGTAGCTTGAAATCAATAGTACAGGATGTTTAAAAATGAGATTTACATCAGAGATATACCTGGTGGTATCCACTGGCCCAGTTGTTTCCAGCACCCCCTCCATGATCTGCAACGAAAACATTTTCATGATTGTAGAGATTTCGGTATTCACTATTTTGTATACCATTAATTACTCTAGGCTCCAAATCAATAAGTAATGCCCGTGGTATGTAGTGCTGGTCATCAGCTTGGTAGAAAAACACATCTTTCCTGTCGCCTCCCTGCAGATAATCCATGCAAACAGCACACAATTTTCTTAAATAAACTATACACAAGACACAACAGACTATATAGTCTGATACAGATATAGCAGACCAACAACAATAATTAAGATGGTTGAAACAGATATGTAAAAACATAGACTATATAGTCAGTCAATCAAAGCCTTAATCTCATAAGTGGGGTCGGCTACATGAACCAAAAGTTATCATTCCGTATAAACAATATAGCGATAAAGATAATAAGTTGAGCAGTTCACTGCTTCACCATCATGACGTATACATACACCCAAATATCCAATAAACTTCAACAGTTGGAAATTAACCTGCATACTCTTCCTTGATCAAAAGAGACATCACAAAATACATATGACCTATCACAGAGCACTTCTATGAGCCAAGAATTGGGGCATATCACCAACGGGCTCAAATAATCCCGGCATCCAGTGATACCTTCATATCGTGCAAAAGTCCAAACAGAATATCATATAGTAAGGTTATCCCCCAAAATCACTTGTCAAACTTTGGAGTAGAACATAAACCCAATAAAGTTACATACTAAAGCACTTCACCAAAATTTTCAAAGTAGGACTTAATCACTTACACAAGCCTGACAAAAATAAAAGATATGATAAATTCTATACATGATGAATAACTTATCGATTGGGGAAGCACACACACTGAGTAAAACATGAGAAAGGTTCCAAATTTAAAGACTGCCTAAAGGATATTAATTACCGGAATACTGATTAAAGATACACCAAATCACTAACTTAATTAAACTTCTCATTTCACTTCCAGTATCTATGGCTGTAAATGAACAACCTTCAACACCTTTCATTTTATGGTCAAATAACTAACATCCCGACAAAATTATGCGCTGCTCTAATCCATACACTAATACCAAAGAAATAGCAGCGCCTTTAGCTACACGTAACTATTTGACACACAAATGCTGAAAGCACACTCCAACAAAAATAAAAAAGGGTTCATGCATCCGACCCACTGTATTGGGATTTAGGCTTTGGTGGTTGTTGATGATGATAATAAACATGATAAGCACCAACATAAGCCTATCAAATTCCCAATTACAATACTAAGTTTTTAAATTATACAAACAGGCAATTCCCATAAACCCTAACTTTAGCCAAATATAGAATGATCCATCAACTAAACAGACAGTTTTCACAAATCAAATCACGAATAGCATTCAATTGTTTAATTCAACAACAAAAGAAGAAAAACCAAGGCAAAAAATTAAAATCAACAAAACCCAATAATTTCCTATCATCTCATGAAAAATACAAACATATAAAATCAATTCCTCAATTCAATCAACAAAAACCCTAAAAATAATAGAAAATGGGGAAAAAATGAAAAATGAAATTAAAAAAAAGGGGGAAACCTGAGTAGCGAAATCTTCGAGAATGCCATCTTTACTGATACCGTGTTCAAGACAAAGCTGTTTCCAGAACTCCATGCCAATTTGATTTCCACATTGTCCGACTTGAAGAGTGATGATTTCTCGAGGCATTTTTGGCCGGAAAATATCTAGGGTTTTTTGGGGGGTTTGGTTTAGTGTCTCACTCTCACTTTACTCTCTCTCTCTGGCGCGGAAGAGCTTTTGAAAAGAGAGGGAAACCCAAACAAAATAATGATGAAAGTGATGGGGGTGTGTGAACTTAACATAAACAACAGGGAGTAATCATTGCCAATTTTGTGATTAATCAGCGTTACTGTTACTCAACTAACACAGCCTTGGTTTATTTTTATTGCTTAACATCCTCTGTCATTTACTTAAAATCGTCTCTCAATGTTGAGACGTTGAGTTATGACCTATTCTGATTTATAGAGTTGAGCTGAATTGAAGTGAATAGAGCTGAAATGAATATTTTATAAAATAAGAAAATTTGAAACTGAACTGAAATTAAGCTGAAGAAAACAGGCCCTTAGTTATATATATTATATGTCGTCGGTAATTGTTTTATTTAATCCAATTAATTGGTTTTATTTAAAAAGCTTATATGTGCTCATAATTGGTATTAATTGGTTTTATTTAAAAAGCTTATACATTTAAATGACATTGATTTTACTGATAATTTAAAATTTAATTTATTAAACATTTGACTTGTAATATGCTGTTATGCACCTAAAAAAGGCACATATATATATCACGAGATCCATCCACGTACGATATAGTTGCCTAGCGGCCTAAGCATACCATGTTTTCAAGTCCAAAAGTACAGTAAAGCTAAGGGTGCGTGTTTCCGATCAATAACGGCTGGTAAGAAACATATTATAGCTAGCTTAGCACACATTTAAATAGTAATTGCAAATTCATTTATCATTCTCAAGATTCGGAAAATTGCTAGTAACACAACCAACATCGACTCAAACGTGATACAAGGATGAAATTCTACTCTATTACATAGTTAATCATTAAAGCGTCAAGGAGGACATAAAAGATACATGAACACGAACACTAATTAGGACGAAATCTACCACAGGAAAGCACCCATGGCAAACTTTCTCTTGTGAGCTAAATCACCCGAAATAGGCAGTCCATACTGAGTAAGCAAGCAATCAAGCCTCCATTCAGGCATGGCCTCGTAGTCGGCTCGACTATACTTGGGGTAATGGACTGGCATTTGAAAGAAATGCATCTGCCATTGCTGCCCTCCTTGCTGCCCATTTACACTATTACTATGTTGTTGCCTAGTTCCTACTCGCTCCATATTGTATGTATTTTCTTTCTCCTTACTAGTCTTACACTACTTGATCTCTCTTCTAGTATAGTATAGTTTACATGCATGTAAAATGATCTAGTTTATATAGGCAATTTGTGTATGTTTTTTGTGGACATTATGTTATCTAGCCCTACAATTAATATCTTGTGGAGATACCAAGGCTCGTGATTTTTGGTGTCCATCTGTCCAACTAAATTGAGTGACACACCCCTTGGGGAAGAAATTTATATTTCCTACCTAACTTTTGAAACTTATTTGTATAGAAAGATTTATATTCAGGTTAACAATATTACGGATGTTACTTTATGTGTTGTTATTAGGTAAAGTAAAAGTATAAAACTTTTAATAACACGAATGGCTCGTGGAGTTGAGATAACTTAACGGTTGTATTAAAATAAACTAGACTATAAATCAAGACCAAAATAATGAATAATTTAAGTCTATGGGATGTTCAATTATTAGTTAGCACTCAGCACTGTTTAGAAATTTTGTGGTGCTAAGATGATCTAAACATTGTATTGGTGGTTGAGTAATAGTAGATGTTTAATCTGTCGCTTGGAGTTTGCTATGGTCAGATTGATCACCTATTAGGCCATTATATACTCTTTTTTTTTTCTTTGGTGATTTAGGAAAGTTATAAGATAATCAGATTAATAAATATACAAATGGAAATTCTTTTACCAGTTTATTAATTATTCCTTTCATTCATAATATACGCCATTGAGAGTAATTGACTATAAATCTTCTTTAACTATTAACATTAGATCACCTCCATAGGTCAATTTGAATTTTTAAAACTATATGTAGACTTGTACGTAGTTAATTTTTATTTTTAACCTTTAATAGTGAAACTCAAATGTTCAATTGTCTCCCCTATCTTTATATTTAATTTATATAAGTGTATAAATTAACATTTCATTTCTTCTCAAACGAGAGGTATTTCGATTTTTCTTTATGAAAGGAATACGTATAATAGTGATTTCAACACACTGTGTTAGATAATCATTTTAAGTTTATTACTAGTAACAATTTTCATTGTAATTGAATCATGTAAAAATGCAGTACTCGTCCTCTAATTTGGTGATAGGCCTCATCTTTTGGAGTTGCTCAACCCAATGAGATCATTATTTACTTACATATTATTATTGACCACTAAAATTATTCAATTCCTGTCAAAAAAAAAAAAAATATCATTAGAATTTATGGGGCAAACTAGCAAAGGCTTGGAGAATTGGAGTTGCTCAACCCAAGGAGATCAATATCAATTAAATTTTTTTTTTTTTTTTTTTAAATGTATGAATATGACAGACCACCAATCAATTTTGAGTATGTACGGAGTATAAATTTTTCTCCTTAAAATAATACAGCCCGACATCTAAAATTCCAAACAGCAAAGTCAGCATATGTAGAAAATTACAGGCCACAAAACTTGGTTTGGGGCCTTGATGTTTCATCTTTTAGTTATAACCACCAGTTCACCGTTAAACCTTTCCACATCACTCCCATCATTGCAAGGACTTTTAGCCTATCTTCTACTCAAATGGCCTGTCTAAATTTATACTTCCTATTTTGATTAAACTCTAACCTTATTTGTATACAAATTCTAAACAAAGAAAATTAATTAACTGAGTCTTCGGATTCATAAAAATACAAAATTTTCAAATACTGAGTCGGGAGATGTGGGCCGAAATTTCTAAAAATTTTCAAAAAGCGTGGATATTAGCCTTTAATTTTGGAATTTTTTTACTTTTTTTCGTCCGAAAGTAAAAAGTGCCGAAATGTTTACCATGGTCCCTAACACTTATAACAATATATAATGATCATATATGGTTCCAACGGCATTATATGACCCCGAGATATATCCCCTAGAATTTAAAGACTTTTTGACACCAAGCCCCGAAACCTCTAAAATTTCTCAAAAAATGTGGTTATTTTAGCCTTCAATTTTGGAATTTTTTGACCGGAAATAAAAAATTAACGAAGTGTTTATCATGGTCCCTAATACCCTCTGGAAGTCCAATTGGTTGGGTGGAACCATTCAATTTGCCTTTAAACGACAAAATTACCGATTTACAACTTGCACCGATTTTATTAATTCAAGCCTACCACAAACATTTATGACCACATATAATGATCATACATGGTTCCAAACGGCATTATATGACTCCGAGATGTATCCCCTAAAATATCAAGCCTATTCGGCACCGGGTCCCGAAACCTTCAAAATTTCTCAAAAAGCGTGGATAATTAGCCTTCAATTTTGAAATTTTTTGACTTTTTTTTGCCCGGAAATAAAAATTGCCGAAACGTTTACCATGGTCCCTAATACCCTCGGAGAGTCCAATTGGGTGGTAGGAACTATCCAATTTGCCTTTAAACGGTCAATTTACCGATTTACAACTTGCACCGATTTCATTAATTCAAGCCTACCACAAACCTTTTTTTTTTTTTTTTTTTGAGGGGGAGCCTACCACTAACATTTATGACAACATATAATGATCATATATGGTTTTAAAGGGCATTATATGACCCCGAGATATGTATCTCCCAAAATCTCAAGCCTTTTCGACACCTGGCCCCGAAACCTACAAAATTTCTCAAAAAGCGTGGAAATTAACCTTCAATTTCGGAATTTTTGACTTTTTTCGTCCGGAAATAAAAATTGCCGAAATGTTTACCATGGTCCCTAATACCCTCCGATAGTCCAATTGGGTGGGTGGAACCATCCAATTTGTCTTTAAACGACCATTTTACCGGCTTACAACTTGCGCCGATTTCATTAACTCAAGCCTACCACGAACATTTATAACATATAAGGATCATTTATGGTTCCAATCAAACGGCATTATATGACCCCGAGATGTATTGTATACCCTTAAAATATCATTTCTTTTCGACACCGGGCACCGAAACCTTCGAAATTTCTAAAAAAAGCATGGATATTAGCCTTCATTTTTGGAAATTTTTGACTTTTTTCGCACAGAAATAAAAATTGCCGAAATATTTATCATGGTCCCTAATAACCCCTAGGAGTCCAATTAGGTGGGTGGAACCATCCAATTTGCCTTTAAACGACCAATTTACCGGTTTACAACTTGCACCGATTTCATTAACTCAAACCTACCACGAACATTTATGACAACAAATAATGATCATATATGGTTCCAAACGATATTATATGACCTCGAGATTTATTCCCTAGAATTTCAATACTTTTAGACACCGGGCTTTGAAGACTCCAAATTTCTCAAAAAGCATGGATAACCTTTAATTTTTGAATTTTTTGACTTTTTTTGCCAAAATATTTACCATGGTCCCTAATACTTTCCGGGAGTTCAATTGGGTGGGAGGAACCATCCAATTTTCCTTTAAACGACCAAGTTATCGGTTTACAACTTGCACCGATTTAATTAACTCAAGCCTACCACGAACATTTATGACAACAAATCATGATCATATAGGTTTCAAACGACATTATATGACCCCGAGATGCATTCCCTAGAATTTCAATACTTTTACACACCGGGCCCCGAAGACTCCAAATTTCTCAAAAAGCGTGGATATTCGCCTTCGATTTTTGAAATTTTTGACTTTTTTCGCCCGTAAAGAAAAATTGCCAAAATGTATACTATGCTCCATAATACCCCCTCGGAGTTCAAATGGGTAGGTAGAACCATCCAATTTGCCTTTAAACGACCAATTTACCGATTTAATACTTGCACTGTTTTCATTAATTCAAGTCTACCAAGCCAAGATAATATATGACAACATATAATGATCATATATGGTTCCAAATGACATTATTTGACCCCGAGATGTATCCCCTAAAATCTTAAGGCTTTTCGACAACAGGCCTCGAAACCTCCAAAATTTCTCAAAAAGCGTGGATATCTTCAATTTTAGAATTTTTTGACTTTTTTCGCTCGGAAATTAAAATTGCCAAAATGTTTACCATGGTCCCTAATACTATTCGGGAGTCCTATTGGAAGGGTGGAACCATCCAATTTGCCTTTTAATGGCCAATTTATCGTTTTACAACTTGCACTAATTTCATTAACTAAAGCCTACCACGAACATTTATAACTACATATAATGATCATATATTGTTCCTAAGGGAATTATATGACCCCGAGATGTATCCCCTAAAATCTCAAGGATTTTCGATATCGGGCCTCGAAGCCTCCAAAATTTCTCAAAAAGCGTGTGTATTAGTCTTCAATTTTGGAATTTTTTGAATTTTTTTCGTCCGTAAATAAAAATTGTCGTAATGTTTACCATGGTCCCTAATACCCTCCGGGAGTCCAATTGAGTTGGTGGAACCATCTAATTTGCATTTAACAGCCAATTTAATTATCGGTTCACAACTTGCACAGATTTCATTAACTCAAGCCTACTACGAACATTTATGACAACATATAATGATCATATATGGTCCCAAACGACATTATATGACCCCGAGATGTATCCCCTAAAATATTAATAATTTTCTACACCGAGCCCCGAAACCTGCAAAATCACTCAAAAAGTATGGATATTAGGCTTCAATAATTTTGGGTTTTTTTTGACTTTTTTTCACCCGAAAATAAAAATTACCGAAATGTTTACCATGGTCTCTAATATCCTCCGGGAGTCTATTTGGGTGGGTGGAACCATCGAATTTGCCTTTAAGCGACCAATTTACAACTTGCACCGATTTTATTAATTCCAGCCTACCACGAACATTTATGACAACAAATAATGATCATATATGGTTCCAAACGGCATTATATGACCCCGAGATGTACCCATAGAATTTCAAGTCTTTTCGACACCGGGCCCCGAAACCTCCAAAATTTCTCAAAAAGCGTGGATATTAGCCTTCAATTTTGGAATTTTTTGACTTTTTACGCCCGGAAATAAAAATTGCCGAAATTTTTACCATGGTCCTTAATATCCTCCGGGAGTCAAATTGGGTTTGTGGCACCATTCAATTTGCTTTTAAACGGACAATTTACCAGTTAACAACTTGCACCGATTTACTAGTTTACAACAGCCAATTTAATTAACTTGCATCAAACCCGACTTGAATCGAAATTGACCCATACCCGTTTTAACCCGTCAAAATCCGAATTTAACCCGACTTGTTACTAACCTGTCCTGAATTCAACCCGACCCGTTCCTAACCCGACTCGAATTTAATCTAACCTGTTACAAACCTGACCTAAAATTAACCTGATTTGTTATTGACCTGACCCAAATTCAACCCGACTTGTTATTGACCCGACCCGAATTTTACCTTACCTATTACTTACCCAACCCAAATATTCAACCCGATCTGTTACTAACTCGACTCGAAATTAACACGACTTGTTATTTACCCGACTTAAATCCTACCCAAATTGTTCCTGAACCGATTTCAAAATCACCTTAAATGCAATTCAGACCACCTTATTATATATTGTTGATCAAAGCATTTTGTCTTAGGAGACCAAGTCGGTCCAGGCCAGTAAAAGAAAGAAGCATCTTCCTCAAATTTAAGAGTTAAATATAGTATGTATTTTTTGTACGGTCAAAGGAGATAATTATCTTCCTAAATTATAAACTATAGTTTCCTAGTATATTGCCATATATATTATAGTCAAAGGAAATAATTAGCTTGATAAAAATGATAATTATCTATTTATAGTTAGTTGAACCCGAATATGACCTGACTTGGAAATGACCCGACCTGATTGTAACCTGCAAATTATTGGCTTGAACATAACCCGACTTGAATCCAAGAATGACCCGACTTGGAAATGACCCAACCTGATTATAACCCGCAAATTATTGACTTGAACCCGAGAATGACCCGACTTGAAAATGACCCGACCTGATTATAATCTGCAAATTATTGACTTGAACCGAATCCGACTCAAATCCGAGAATGACCCGATCTGATTCTAACCCGCAAATTATTGACTTGAACCGAACACGACTCGAACCTGAGAATTACCCTAACCTGTTTTAACCCGTGAAAACCCGAATTAAACTCGACCTATTGTTCACCGGACCCGAGTATGACCTGACCCAAACCCGATAAAAAGTGACTCAACGTGACCCGACTCAAGCATGACCCAACCCAATCCCGACCCGCATAGGTTATGGAATTAATTTGAATTGACCCAACCCGAATTAACTCGACCCAAACCCGATCCGTTTACCTAAATTGACAGCTCTAGAGTTGGTATTACTTTTGGAATATAGCCTTATTTTGTGTGCAATTCGCATGTCCTTTAATGTCTAATGTAAAGAAGTGTCTTTAACTGTGCTAGATTGAGTTGACTAACATGAGAGCGATAGCTTTCATACAAATGATAACTTCAATAAAAATCACTAATTTTAAAAAATGAATAAACTTATATACAGTGTACATAATGTCTTTAACGTATATAGATTATGTATTTGGTATTCTATAATTTGAGAATGAACTGAACTATCGAAGGTCTTCAATCCTACTAATGCTAACTTACATCATCCTAGAATTAGTTATCACAAAAATGAACATATATGGTTCATAAAAATGCAAGTTAGAAAGGTATATATAGAAACTATTTTCTATCCATGTCTCTGGCTGAAATTCAGCAATGAAAGCAGCAACAAGGTTGAGGGTAGTTGGTGCATTGCTAAATTAGAATCAGAGGAAAGATCCCAAAATTTGGAAGAAAGAAATTATGCAGGTAGCTTCAATTTTGTACCTGCATGAAACCCAGGTAGCTTTAACTGACAAATCTAATATATATATATAAAGGGGAGTTTTTTTCCGAGTTTTTAGAGAGCCACATAGGATTTAATTTTCTTAGCGTGCCATGTAGGGTTATAAATTCTAATTGTAACCAATCAAATAAGAGATTATTATTTTCTTTTAGAATGAAATAATTCAAATGTCATGTAAGCAAAATTGACGAATGAGATTTCTCGGTTTAAATTAATTAAATATAAAATATGATCTTTTGATATCAGGAATTTTATCAAAAATATATAACAAATTTTAGCACATAAATATATATTAAAAAAATTATTTTAAAAAATTCAAACAAACCGTGCATCGCACGGGCTTCATCTAGTTCTTGTTTATAATCTTGCTGTTATTCTTGGAAAAAGACAGTTGCTACTCTTCCAAGGCCAATTCATCTTTGCCTGTTTCAGTAGAAAGTTGGTAAGAGATACAGGAAGCTTGTATACATGTATGTTCAGCAGTTTGGCTGAAATTTTTTAAAATTTCATTCGAATCATTCGAAGCCAGTTTGACAGTAACGGTATCATCAAAAACATCTGTCAAATTATAGCAATAAGATACAAGGGTATGTAATCTTTTCAATACCTGAGAACGTCTAACTATAAATAACTCTATTCAAGTTCCAACATCACAGACCCATTTCAAGCTAACACAAAACTCATACATATTATCAGCCTGTTGAAATCATAAAAATCTAGGAATGGAGCAATTCCGGCAGGTTGGTGAAGTTCTAGGGAGTCTGAAGGCGTTGATGGTATTCCAACATCACATTCAAATCAATAAAAGGCAATGCTGTTTTCTCCTTGATGCATTTACCTTAGCATATGAGACAGTTGCAGATGAAATGAGAAGCAACTTAAGATTTGAAGAGAAACATAAAAAATGGAAAGTCCTTGAACAACCCTTCAAGGAGCTCTACAAGATACTGCGAGAAGCTGAGGCATACGTTAGAAACTGCTTCGAAAGCAAGAATTGGTGGGCCAAAGCCATAACATTATACCAAAATCGAGACAGTATAGAATTCCATATTCATAACCTTCTTTGCTGCATTCCGATTGTTATTGAAGCAATAGAAACAGCCGGAGAATTATCCAGCTGGGATGATAATCAGATCAATAAAAGGAGACTCGTGTGGTCAAGGAAATATCAAAACGAATGGAATGACCCAAAGCTTTTTCGATGGAAATTCGGGAAACAATACGTGGTTACTGAAGAAATCTGCAACCGGATTGATGAAGTTTGGAAGGAAGATCGATGGATTTTACTAGATAAAATCCAGCAAAAGAGAATACCTGAAAGTCCTGGATCAACAAAGTACGGTCAACAGCTCATGAATCTTCTCTTGAAGAATCTGGATGAGGCAGAGTCCTCGAATGGAAAGCTCTTACCATGCTCAGTCTTGCTGAATTCAAAAGACTACCAAGTGAGAAAGAGGCTGGGAAATGGAGGTGAATACAAAGAAATCTTTTGGTTGGGTGAAACCTTTGTTTTTCGACATATCAAAGGAGACATAGAGCCTTTAATTCCGGAATTATCTCAACTATTATCGCTTTCCCACCCAAATATACTACAGTTTCTCTGTGGTTTCATGGATGATGAAAAGAAAGAGTGTTTCTTGGTCACAGAGCAAATGAGCAGGAATCTCAGTATCCATGTTAAGGAATTTTATGGCCCGAGGAAGCGCATTCCACTAGCTCTTCCTGTTGCACTAGACATAATGCTTCAGATAGCAAGAGGCATGGAGTATCTTCACTCAAAAAAAATATATCATGGAGATTTAAAACCTTCAAACATTCTTGCTGAAGTCAGAAATATTTCTTCAGAGGGATTTATCCATGTAAAAGTTACAAGATTTGGTCTATCATCAGTGACAAGGCACTCTCAGAATAAATCAAACCCAAGTGAGGAACTATCATTCATCTGGCATGCCCCAGAAGTCTTAACAGAACAAGAAGAGTCAAAAGGTGCAACTGATGATGCAAAGTACACAGAGAAGTCTGATGTGTACAGCTTTGGTATGATCTGTTTTGAACTTCTCACAGGAAAAGTCCCATTTGAAGACTCCCATCTTCAAGGAGAAAAGATGAGCCGAAACATTAGGGTTGGGGAAAGGCCACTCTTTCCACACCACTGCCCTAAATATATGACAAATTTTATTAAGAGATGTTGGCATACGGACCCAGATCAGCGGCCAACTTTCTCATCCATTTGCAGGATACTTCGTTATATCAAAAGGTTCCTCATGATGAACTCAGACTACAGCCACCCAGATACCCCTGTTCCTTATATTGATTACTATGATGTTGAGTCAGGGTTTCTAAAGAAATTTTCTTCTTGGATGAGCAATGAGCCATATCCTGTTTCAGAAATCCCATTTCAGATGTTTGCATTTCGAGTCTTGGAGAGGGAAAAATGTATATCTATTATCAAAGATGCCTCAGAATCTGGCAGTGAAGCAGCTTCTATGTCTGGAGATGATCATGCGACGGCTGCAGATGATCCTCTTCTATCCATCACGGAAAGGAAGAATCCAATTCCTGATGATAATACAAAAAGGAGGCTTTCATTAAATAGTAGACTAACAGATTCAAAAGCAAATAAATTTCCAGGTATACTTACAACTAGCGCCATATGTCAATAATTTCTCCCAAGACATTTATTCACTGGACCATACTCTTACCCCAGAAAGAAAAAAAGAAGAGGGGGAGGGGGGGGGGGTAATGAAGCAAAGATAGAAGAAAACAAAACTAAAACTCGAGTTACAAGAGATCTCAACACTGTTATTTAACATAAATCAGCTTAAACCGTTGCATAAATCAGCTTAAACCGTTGCATCATCTTAGGATTTATTATTAAATATGACCATGATATTTGACAACATGAAAGGCAGAATTGATGCTTATAAATTACATCACATATAAATGTAGTGTTTAAAACTTAAAAGTAAAATCCTTTGAAGTAATATAAAAAAGAGAAATTTGTGAAAAAGGACCTTTTAAGTGGTTGACTTTTTGTAAAAGGACCTTTTAAGTGAAGTTGTGAAAAAGGATCTTTTAAGTTGTATTTTGTTTTTAAGGGGTACTTGGGTGAGTTTTCTGGGTGGTCAACGCCGTGAGTTAAACAAAAAAAAAAAATCAATATTAAAACTCTTGAGTTTACTCGAGTCAAAAATCAAAGGCTTCAGCTGGAAGCACATAAAGAAAAACATTTATTTTGTTTGAAATCGCAGGAACACAAAAAGGACAATCTCTAAGACCACCTCAACTTTTACACTGTTCATGTAGTATGCAGTTTACACCTGACAACCACATGCTTCTAGCAAATTCCCGGATCCGGAGGAAGTCTGGCCATGCATCAGATTCTGAACTATAATAAGCTACTAGGCCGCCAAAAATCTTATGACAAACAAGAGAACACAGCCAAATCTGTGTGTTGCCAAAGCTTATATAGTTTGGTTTCTATTTATTTATACATCTTTTTATATATATTTTGGTTTCACTTTTGTTTAGTTCTCAAAACACATTTACATACACTGTATATAGAAAAGGTAGTACATAGGTAACACTGTAGCTCTATATGTAGGAACAAGCACAAATCAGGTAGGAAAAGAAAAAAGTAGTTCAACATAGCTTCACTAGTTCTTTTGGATTTCAATTAAAATATTTAATGTTTGATTTCTGAATTATAATTAAAAATCACACAAATAACTTCTTGCATAAGGTATCTGAAACAACAGAATATGTTTTTTTTTTTTGCCCAAAAAATAGCCGCAACTAGGGAAGAGTAGTAACAAGCAAAATAAACTTGCAATCATTTATAGTATTTCAATATCTCATTACATAATGTCCGTGTAAATAACGACAGGGCAGAACTAATATTCGACCATAAGATGGACATTACACATTTCCCGTGCATTAAGATAATATTGATTGCAGACAGATAGATTTGATAAAAAAAAAAAAAGTATTTATAGCTATATTACGAATATAATTTTAAAAGGTAGGAAAAGAAAACCCAATCCTTAAATGAATAGTCAGAAAATAAATACCTGTAAAGTCATATATAGTTCAAATTTGTGAAATTCCCAGCAGAGCTTCAATACAGCATCTTATAACCTTCCCAGAAACCTGCCGATTAAAAAATATATAAATAAACATTCAAAATGAACAGATATAGAAAAGCAAGAAAAAAGTCTCCTGTCAGGAAACAGAACATATCAACATACATACCTAGAGTACAGCTTGTGTGCAAATAGCAAAACAGGCAGTTGATTTTACTGGAGCATCTTAAATCCTTTTCAAAGTAGCTGCTCGGTTGATATGCAATGAACATGTATTTAAGCTCAATGTTGGGTTTACTATGTCAAATTCCAGAGAGGTCTCCTCTATCCTATGATCCTCAGGCCGAGACAATAAATAATAGAGAGAGGACCACAACTTGAAGAACACAGCACTCCCTAACAAGCAATGTTATGGAAGGAAATATCAAAATAAATGACAAGAGCCCTTTCATATTGTTGGATATTGAAAGCGAAGCTTTCAACATCAGATAGCTACTCAATTTTCCAGTTATATAACAGAAATGAAAGGATCCCAACTCAACCACAGTACAGGAAGCCTTCAGCAAGGGAACTACTTTATCTCCTTTGAGTGACTAGTTTACTTGTCATGGATAGAAGTTCATCTTATGGAAAACCTTACAGCCTGATAGCATCCAAACCCAAAGGAAGTCAAACTTCTCCCCCCATCTCCTCGCTAATCTTTACTGACTCCTTGGTATGAATCTCTTCCATTGTTGTCTAATGAAACTTGATTCTCAAGCTTCTTTTGATTTGTTTGCTGCTATTTATTCAGAAATTATGCCACCACTGACAAGCAAACATATTCCCAATATGGACTCATTCACTCACTGATGAAGAAGCATTCGGGATTTTATTAATCATACCAGCTGCAATAACCTTATGCTTCCGCTTGAATTAGCAGCAAGGACAGTGTTTGATTTGCTTCTCCAACAGACACTTGATACAAAAAGTCCATCATCCTCCCTAACCTCATGCTGAGACAAAGGATTGATGGAACTAAGTTTGTAAGAGGTGATTGGCATTGGCAAGGATTTGTAGTAAGTGAAAACCTGCAAGGGAAAGAAATATTGAGTCATTATGCTAAAATAGAACAACAATGGATACATGACGCATGAAGGTCCAAGAGAAATCCATCATTTAGATGCTTCAATGTTTTCCAAATGAAAGTAGAAACATTAAAATCTAGGGAGAGACCAATTCAAGCTAGTGAAGAAAAAAAGGGAAAGAAAAAAAAAAAAAAACTCTCAACACATAAAGATACTGACTCAAGATATGAAAAGTCCAATGCTAAGATTTAATGTATTTGTTATTGAAAATTCCAGGATAAAACATGAAATATGATGGGACTATCAAAGTTAAAGCTATCCCGAATCTCATTCAAAGTTGACATTGCTAATCACCTCTATGCAGAAAAGGGCATTTATAAAAGCCATACTTTTTCATATGAACAGTCAACCATGTCTTACCATACAGGCATACACCTGTCTTACCCTAAAAGTACTCTGATTCATATCTAAGCAATCAACTCCAAGCTCAGGATGTTTATGTTTTGATTTCATCCATTGTGCCCATAAAACAACGCTGAACTGCTCATGGACTGACTTAGTCTATGAGCTTGTTCTTGAAGAGATTGTTCATGTCAGAACCCAGAAGCTAAATTATGATCAATGATGCTAGCAGCTATTCTTTTTATGGGGAGTGGTCCGCAAAATTAGAAAAGTTGATCAGTCAATTTTCATTGACCACATTTATAAAAGTGCAATAGTAATTTCAACAATAAAATCAAAGCCAAAAGTGCAATTTCATCAATTAGGAAGTACGAAAATTTAAAGCAATTGATATAAAGATCACAGGTTATAATGTGTATTAATAAAGACGATATAAAATGTATTTCCACTGTTCCAAATTAGATGACACGATTCTTTTATCACGTTTGCCAATGCAAAAATTCAATAAAATATATCTTTGATTATAATATTGTAAAAATACTAAAAAAAAAAATAATTAATTAAGTACACATTGAAAAGAATTAACAAGATCCCGCGTGACTGTTTTTTAAAATTATATATCTATAATTCACAAATGTTAGTCAAAGCAAAGTTATGAATAGTGTCAAAAGTCAAAATGTGTCATCTAATTTGGAACGGAGGAAGTATATCAAAGATCAAACGGCACCAAATACCTAAAATTAACATACCTCATTGCTTTCTGAACCACACGCTATGTATCCATCCGAAACAGCCAAGCCTACAAAATGCTGCAAAGACGAAAGAAATAAAATAAGGAAACTAAGAAAGTGACTGAGGCAATCAGAAATGTACTGGGAAGAATAAGTGCGGAAACCTTCTTATTAATATGACCACCAAAGGTTAAATGACAAGCATCTGAGGACATGCCAGATAAACTTGTTTTGTTAAGATCCCAGAGCTTTAATGTATTGTCTGTTGAAGCAGAAACCAGTGTTCCAGAATCCATGAATTTGACATAGCTAACAGTCTTCTCATGACCAGCTAATGTACACCAAGGGATTCTCATGTGCCGAAGATCATAGCCATAAATCTTGTGGTCAGCAGAACCAAACATCAATAGATGAGAAGAGTAAGGGGAGAATTGTACACAGCAGACATTGGCAGGACTCCAGATGGTACAGGTTGATCTTTTCTGCAAAAAAAGTAAGATTATCAACGTTAAAGATAGTCAAAATTAAATGTTCCTAGCAAAGAGAAGCAACATATACCCTCAGATTCAGCATAACAACACATAAAGATATGAGGGGGGAATAAAAAGTAATACTTCATTTGTACTCCAGAGTTTCACAGAGCAATCGTCACTTCCACTGGCATACATTGTTGGGTCAATTCGTGAGAAGTCAATTGACCAAGCCCTTTTCTGATGTTCAGTGTGCTGTGAATATGACACGCCAGTGCTTGCATCCCACACCTGAATTTCATTTATGGAAATTGAACATCATGTGATGTTTATTAGCTTTTATAAGTATAAATGCATAGTTAAGAAAAAAACAAAGAGTAACCACCTGGACAACACCATCATAATCAGTTGAAGCCAAATAGTTCCGGATGTAGCTGTTCCATGAAATGCAGCTAAGCTTGGATTTATTTCCTATTTCAATCACAGGATAGTGGATATCAATAGTATCATTTACAAGAGCAGAATACTCAAATATCTTGATCTTTTTGGATGCTCCAGCTACAGCAATGTATTCTTCATCACGATCAAAGCTCAGAGAGCATATAACATTAGCAGAGTTTAAAAGATCACCATTCCTTAGAGTTCCACGCAACTCAAATTTACTATAGCAAGTAAATTTGCAGAGCCCTTCAAAAAATACATCCAACCCACATGCAGATTCCTGATTTATATTTACCAAATCATTCTGTTTTTGCATCTGAGACCAAGTTTCCCTCTTCTTCAACAAGTCTCTATCTTCTCTACCAGCACCAGCTTTTGAAGTAGTTTGGTTTCGCAGTAAAAAGTAAGCCTTCTCAAGCTGTGACATATCATCTCTTAATCTATCCTCAATACTACCCGATCTAGTAATAGACTTGATAAAATCTTGAAGATTGTAGTCTCTTTTAGCACAAAGTGGGGATGCTCTAGAAGAAGGCTTCCCCAATAACCCTTTTATATCAGTTTCTATGCATCTGATATCTTCAACTAGTTTCATTGCATGGTCCTGCTTTTTCTCTTTCAGAGAAACTATAAAATCCAGCAAAAGCTCTGACTCAGCCATATTAACATCATCAGTAAACACTGCCAATTCATCACTAACATTTAACTCTTGGGATCCGGAAAAAAGGTCAGAGTGAAGTACCTCCCTGTTACAAAAGAAAAAAAAAAGTCAGACAAATGGTACATATTACAACATAAGTCCATAGCATACAAGATGAACACAAAAGCATCAAGTTAGTCAACAACAATATGCACAAGCAGAATGTGTCAATGTCATACACCCAAAAGAAGCACAGGCACAAATAGTGCTTTATTCAAGTTTCTCAGGTTGAACTACCCATCCTAGAAAACCCTGAACTTGTTTAACTCCTGCTGACATTTGTCAAAGAATTTCACCTCATTGCCAAACAAAAACAGAAAACACACTCGCGCACACACACACACTAATTAGGATTGAATTTCTCAGGTTGAACTACCCATCCTAGAAAACCCTGAACTTGTTTAACTCCTGCTGACATTTGTCAAAGAATTTCACCTCATTGCCAAACAAAAACAGAAAACACACGCGCGCACACACACACACTAATTAGGATTGAATTTCTCAATTCCAACGGATGTACTATATGCAATTTTTAGGAAGCAATTACATGACTTGCATACCAGAACATATAGCTGAAAATGCCATCATACTCCTACTACTCCTTCCGTCTAATAATAATAGCTCTACAACATGATTTTTGTGACAATCTTGTCAATCACAATTCACAAATGCAGAGGTGACATTTTGGACAACTGTAAAGATAACTATAGAATGATAATCTTACACATAATAAATCTAGTGATGTTTTCAAATAATAGCTATAAATTTTGAAAATTAATGATAAAAGTTGGTGAACTAGCCTATTACCTACATATTACAGACAATATATATATGCAAATGTTCAAAATAAGCTCAATGGCATAAAATGCTAACGTACTGCAATCCAGTTTTCAACTTATATATACAAAATTTAATCGATTATCTTTAATACCAACCTTTGTTCAGAATAAAACAAGGGGGTTACATAATGGGATACCTTATTGTTGGACGAGATGATGGATTAGGATGGATGAGCCAAAGACAAAATCCAGCTTCTTTTGGATTTTCAGACAAAAAGAATGGTGGCAGAATCCGACGTTGCATGTCAAACATTGCAGCACAATGAGTATCCAACGAATCAAAAGAGCAAAGCAACTGTTAAAAGAGAAGAAATTCAATAAGATCACATAGCCAAAAAAAAAAGAAAGAAAGAAAGAAAGAAAGAAAAAGAAAAAAAAAAACTATATCAAGATGTAACAGTAACTAATATGAAAACAATCTTCTATCCTCTATCACAACAGCCAAGATCTTAAGCCGAAGAAATTTACAAATATGCAATGACATGTTTCAGGTGGAGATGTTCTGCTATTATTTATACATTATTATTTTGGGGAACTAAAGGGGCATTTCACAAGGCAAGGGAAGGTGAAGTTGAGAGAAATTATGTACCACTTCCACAAAGTTACTCTAGTTTGATTAATTGAGGCATGAAGCTCCATAAACATTATTTTATAATGATACCC
Organism: Chenopodium quinoa; assembly: GCF_001683475.1. Taxonomy (NCBI): domain Eukaryota; kingdom Viridiplantae; phylum Streptophyta; class Magnoliopsida; order Caryophyllales; family Amaranthaceae; genus Chenopodium; species Chenopodium quinoa. The sequence goes on from NW_018745454.1 coordinate 3,309,890, forward strand.
TTGCCCCAAAATACTATGCCTCCCCCCCCCCCCCCCCCACCCACCTAGGAGGATCACAACCCCATATGGGTATGACATAGTTTTCTTTTTCTTTTTTTCTTGAGCCAAGGGGGATGAAACCAATATTTAAGCTTCCATATATCAGATTAGCATCATATAGGGTATTTAACGTGGTAAAAGTAGTGTAGGTCATCAATTCTTGGTGATGAATCACAGGCTTCAACTACAAGACATCTGAGGGAATATGGTGAGCTGCATGGTGATTAGACATTGAATAAATCTTAATTTCTTTTACAAATTTACATACTAATTCATTCACATTATCATCATATATGGCCACTTACCAAAGGGGTTGTCAGAGTTATTAGCAACACCAACATCACTAAACCATTAGAATGTCACTATACCATTAGATCATAAGCAACAGTCGACGTAGCTTCATTCTAAGAATGAGATAGTAAGCTCTTAATTAGAAAAGAGTCATAATACAAAGACAAAATGTTATACACCGTGTGATTTGACTAATTTAACTATAATAGAGGAGGGCAAGACATGACTTTAATGCACTTAAATTTGTAAATCATAAAACATACTTCGAATATGACTAGTTACTGCAAGAAATAAAAGAAAATAGTAGAAGAGGTACTAGAGTGATTAAAACAGTTAAAAGAAAAGGACCAAATGATTATCCACACTTGGTAAGGCTAAACAAAACATATCCATCTTTTTACGCAATTTATTTAGTATGGAATAGAGGTTTTTATAAGGAAAAGAAACACACACACACACAAAATTGGTCTTTGAAATGCAAATGAGTGACATAATAATTTCTGTGTTTCCTCACCTCAAAAAGCAGCACTCCAAGATTATAAATATTTGAAGAAACTTTACAATCGTTCTCATTAAGCTCTTCAGGACAAGTATACCACTTCTCCTCCAGCTGGAGGTTTGTCAGAGGAGACTTCTCCAACCCAGTAACCCCATGGCTCATCATGCTCAAAGTCCTGTTGTTGGGATAATAAGAAACAGATGAGCTACCTATATCATATTTGGTTTCCCGAACTGTAGCATTCCTAACCCCAGTTACTAAGGAGGCTGAAAATGCATGACTATGGACTTTCACAACTTTCTGTTGCTTCAGATCAGAGGTACAGAAAGCACTGATATCTTCTCCTGGGAGCCTTTTCTTGCAGCCAGCAAAGGATTTAGGAACATGCAATTCCATCTGGGTTGATGAGCCAATGTAATTTAGCTCATTTGATGGAGTTATAACAAGATATGATGGCCGCAATTGTTGTAGGACAACACCTTGAGAGTGTGCTGAATTTACAAGCTCAGCAATTTGCTTGAAAAAATTAAGGCTTTCAGCTTTGTTCTTCACACGATGACCAGGCTTAAGCCATTCTCTCAGGTCAACTCCATCATGGTTTGCAATCCCACTGCTGCAACGTAGCAAGGGCTGTATTTGGTCTTCAGAAGTCATGCCTGATGTAGCTAACCTCCTTCCATAGCTCTCAAAATTGCCATCAAGCCCATCATTGTCCAGATTGATTTCATCTCCTAACCGCCCATCAATGACCCCTTTACCCTTAGCAGTTTTCTTCCCAAAAAATTGTGAGAAACTTGATGTGGATAAAATTCTCAACCTAGCATCCTGAGGAAGCAATGCACTTTCGGTATTGAGATTCTTCCCATGCAATACATTCGAGCACACTCTTCCTGTCTCATCAACGTGTTTGGCCTTCAGATTTCTCATATTCCACGCATCAATATCATCTTTCCTAGAATTCTCTTTAATGCTAACCATAAGCTTATCCTTAGCTCTTGAAAGTGAATCTCTTCGAGGTATTGTATTCCTAGGGCCAGCTACCATCTGAGACAAGTGTGGCCAGTGACCCTTCTTCAAATCCGCATCTTTACTACTAGAAAAATTGGATACATCTAAGACATAGTCCTTGTTATTTTCAAATTTTAAATTATTACCTACATGGCCTGTTTGTGCAGGTGACTGGGGGCCAGCACTGGCAACATAAGACAACTCCAACCCTGAAATTCTCATTCCAAATTGCTCTGAATCATTGCTTCCAAATGTGTCTATACAATTATGTTCTGTAGCCCCCTGCAATTGACTTCTCACCGAATCGTAAAAAACAGGCGAAACTAACTTAGGGCAGTCCTCCTGCTTCAATGGAGAATCTGAACCATCCATCTCAATCTCTTCTAGATCATTAGCAGCCATTGCCTCCACAGAGGACTTTACAGTGCCAGTAGAGCTAAGTCGCTCATCACGGTACCCATCTCAATGTTACAGCACTCATACCAGAACAGATCAGCCTCATCAGAGCATTCTCTGAAAAAATAAATAGATTATAATCAACAGAAGATTTTGTAATATATAAAGTTTTAAAAGTTCCAGAAGTCATTATCAGCTAACCAATTCAGAAAAACAAAGAAGCCAAGAGACTAGCAGAGGTGTGGTATACAGCGCGAATTTAATCAATGTGGTCTCTTATAGATAGATACACATGGAATAAAAAAAAAAACAATGAAAGCCTAAGCCGTGTGATACACTTAAAGCTACATTCTAACTGAACAAAAATAAAATTTGAGATAATAAAAAGAAGAGAATAACATCAAGCTCAAGCACCAATTGATGTCCCATGATCATCCTGGTAAAATATCTTTGAAATCTGGATTTCATTCCTTTCTTTTCCACTAAAAAGAAAGAAATGACAAGTCCTTAGTCCTTGGTCCTAACATAGCATTGATTCCTTCCTAATTTTTAAATAAAAAGTTGAAAACTACTCTCAGGAGGAACTATGTTGCCATTACTTGTGCAATTCATCAAATTCTTCATTGGAAAAGCATCGATTAACCTCATACAGCCTATCCTGCAAGGATATAACCTCTATCGAAAAAGGCACAGCTTGGTTCGCGTAAAAGCAACCTCACAAGGGCATTAGCCAACTCTCTCACTCCACCACAACCATGATTACAACCATCACAAGCCATAACATATACAAGTCGGTTGTTTTCATTCAACTCTCCTTTAAAAAATCACATATTGTCCACTCTTCAAAGTTCACAAGTAGCAAGTAAAGGAAACTTCAGTGAAATGTGTTCAGGCAATCACAATCATACCTCAAAAGTTGGCCAACAAAACTGACTACCCCAGTGCTGATTAGAGCAGACATTAGCATTTAGCAATCATATACAAGTACAATTTTAAGAGCCATAATAATACACCCCAAAAAAAAAAAAAAAAAAAAAAAAAAAAAAAAAAAAAAAAGAAGCATAGCAATAATGCTTCTCCCAACAGCTCCAATTCAAAACTCACAATCAGATGCAGAAGCAATACATTATCAACTACTTCATCCAACTCCAAAATCACAATAACCCAAATCAAATTATTGAAAAACAAGAAAACCCCAGATAAGAAAATAATATCAAACTCCATAAATTCAGTAAAGAGTAGAGAAAGAAGAAATCATACCAGAGGAAAGAGGTAAGTGGGAAATTTAGAAGAACAAAAACAATCTTCAGCTTGTGATCTTCAAAATGGTTAAAAAAAATTAGGGGGAAAAATGGGTTTCTGAAATTATATTTTACTCCAAAAAATAAATTATTAATAAAAAAAATAAATCCAATCTTTTTTCAATCAGATTTGTGAATTCTCTGAATAGTATTGTTGCCAAACTAGGGAAGAAAGGGTAGTTTTAAGTTTAAAGATTGTATCTTTTCTGGAGGGGCGGCCATCCATATCCAGATTCGCTTGCCAACGCCGAATTTCCTAGACCACAAAAAAATTAATAAAATTGGGTAGAAAAATAAAATGCTAAAAAAAAAAAAAAATGAAAGTAGAAATGGTAGTGAAAGTAGAAGTGTATTAAATCCATTAATGGATGACACATACAATCTGATATCTCAAACAAAACAAGTTGAAGTGTCATCTCGCCAATATACTAGGACCCCCGAAATCAAGGGTAGCCATTGATGTCGTATCAGACTCCTTTTCAATTATTGGAATTTTATTTTATTTATTTATTTTTATGGAAGATTTTTTCTTTTACTTTTTACTTTTTTAAATACTTGTAGAATTTTCCTCTTTCATTATTTTGAAGAATTACCGATCTGGTCAATTGACCAAGAATTATGAGTTAACTGGACTTAAATCATAGGTTTACATAAATAGATTGTCTAACACAAGAATTATTATTTGAAATTTTTAGTTTTATTGGTTTGAATATTATTTTTTTGTTTTTATTATAATGATTTTAGATAAAGTTTTAAACATAACTTACTCTGGGAAACTTTAAAAATTGATACTCCATAATTTACAACTTTGAATGCATAATTAATCAAATAAAAAACTACTCTAAATTTGTCATAGTTGAAACCCTGTCAAAATATCTTATAATCATAATCATGGTGATCATTCTAAAAAGTATTTTCCATTAATGGAGGAATTAAATTATCTAGTCTATCCAACCAAACAATTTTAATAATTCTTATGAGTTACAATTTTATGACCATTGAGATTTCACGGGAGTTTCCACTTCCCACATCTAACCAAACCAAGCACTAAAAGTTTATCATAGCTAAAAAGCGAGTAATTGAAACACCTTATAACATGAGGTTACAGGATATGGGTTCAAATTTCATTCAAATCAATTTATAATCAAGGCTAGAAGAGTAATCGCTATTGATGGTGTGTATACATTATACCCATACCCTTGATCCTTGGAACATACTAGTTACATGTGTCTCAATCAGAGGCGCAATTTTGTTCAATTGTTAAGTCAACCATTCACGGATTATGTTATGTATAATGTTTGCTAAGCTCACCACTTTCCCAAATTCAAGGTTACTTGCTACTCCAAAGTTAAAACACCTATATTTTTGGTGTTTTGAAAGAACATTTTTTTTAGAAAAAATCCTATAGTGCTATTCAATCTTATTGGAGGACTTCGTTAAAAAAAAAAAAAAAAAAAAAAAAAAAAAAAAAAAAAAAACAGAGCTCTCAGTCTTTATTTTCTTCTATTGGTTAACCGGTTATTCCTTTTTCAACTCCATTTCAGGTACGCATATTTTCATCTTGAATTCTTGATTATTTCTTATTTTCTGTAGCTTTTGATTCATTTTTTATATTACTTAAGTTTTCAATTTATTGCTATTTCTGTTTTCTCATAAGATCAAGTATATGATCGTCTTAAAATTGCTGAAATTTTCATGTAATTTTGATTCATTTATAATATTCATGTAACTATGATTTCATTCAGCAGAAATATTATATCATCATGATCATGATCCATGGTAATGGAAGCTATAATTTCACGTTCATCTTCTTTTTTCGTTTTTTGCATCGCATCTGATCAATTTCTGGGTAAATGTCAAAAGTATGTTACATAAAAACAATATACTTCTTATTTTCTACTTAATTTTCCATACTGAAGCTCATTTTCCCTTAATTAAATGAAATAAGAAATTTAAACAACATTTTGGCCCCGTTTGGTTTAATGTAAAACATTTTCAATGGAAAATTAGTTTTCATAAAAACATATTTTCAAGGAAAAACACAATTGCAAATTAGTTTTCCTTTGTTTGGTTGCATACAAGAAAAATAAAAAATAAGAGTGGAAATGTAAGGATGAATGAGAGGGAAATAAAAAAAGAGGTAAGGAGGAGAGAGGAAAATATGGCTTCCCTTGTTTTTGGAAGGAAAATGTTTTCCATCATTAAGGATGGAATTTTCCACACTTGAAAATTTGTTTTCCCTTCCTTAACAAACCAAACAAAGGAATATGGGAAAAAAAATGGAAAATTCATTTTCCATGAAAACCTTTTACATCAAATCAAATAGGGCCTTTATAAATTTATGACTTTGTCAATTATTCTTAACCAGATGTTTCTAAGAGAAATTTTACTTAAATTAGTTTAGTTTACATATGCAGGTGTTAAAAAAGGTTGATAAAAATAGTAAAAATGGCTGAAATAACAGAGAAATTATACTATGATCAAGAGGAACAAAATCAGGAAAATGAAGAGGAAAATGAGAATGCGTATTCAATAAGGCCAGATTCGTCGTTTCTTGTTGAGTTAAACTTGGTTATGATCATTGCTTCCCTTAGTTTATCCGATCAAGAGGTATTGGAATATGAGGATATGAATGAGATTAGTGTTAAAGAGCAACAAGATTTTAAGGCCCTTGTATCCAAGTTACGGGCTCGTAAACGTGGGTTCGACGAGCTTAAGATTGCTGATCGACAGGCATCGCGATCAAAGTTGCAAACCAAGGTTCTAGATTCCAGGTATGTTCAACTTATGCAGGGATCTTGTAGTAGTTTCTAGACATAGACTAGACCTGACATATCTTTTTAAGCCTGTCCTGTATCTGAAAATGGAAGTCGGGTCTACATATGACTCGAATTGACTCTATCCGAACAACTCATGTACCATCTCGACTAATTGCATAATATGATTTCGGTGCTTATTACATCTTTTTTCTTTCTTGTGATCAGGCATGGGCGAAAAATGTGAAGAGCTTCGTGTATTTATCTCAACTGTCGTGATGGTCTCAAGCTTATTCTGTACTAGTCTGGTAGTCTGAGTTTAATGGCTGTATAGTATGAGTTATTAGTATTCACTTTTACGGATTTTGGCTTGATTATCTTCAGTAATCTTAAGTGTAGCTGCTCAGGGATAGAAAGAGGATGATATCCTAATTCCTAAATACAAGGTATACAGACCCGTGAGACTTATCTAATTATCTCCCAGTTCTTTGTAAATCTTTATGTAAATAATAGTATAATACACACATGAAGTATTAAAGTAACAGTTACGAGACTTACTACAGCAATTTATACTTCCACGTAATTTCTTCATCGTAATATACTTTCTCCGTTTTAAATACTTGCAATGGCACGTAATTTAAGAAAATGATTGATATAGTATATTAATAGTATCAAACTAACTCAAACATTAATAAGAGAGATAAGATTACAAGTCATGAAATTAATTCATCAAAATTGTTGAACAAAGCAAATAAATTGAAAGGATTTTTCAATTACTACAATTAATTATAAAATCCGAGCATGGCCAAGGAGTCAAGGACAAGTTTTGTACTATCACAATAGTCTCGTCATACAGCCGATGAGAGCCACAGAAAATTTGTACTTTGAAAGCATCTTTGATTTTACAAAGGCAGCATGGAGCACTTAATTCCAAGCACAAAAAATCAAGCAGGAGATGGTCTATGCAATATACAAGGGACGGTATAGCAGACGTAAACATCCAACAGAAATGTCTCTTAGAAATCTGCAAATGGATCCATCAATTTATTATTTGCAACTACTTATTACAAATAAGCATTCGAAAAACTGAGAAAATTAGAATTTTCTGAAGGATCCCTAGACAGGAAGTAACAGAGAAGCAACATATAAAACAGGCTAGCACCTGGTACTCTAGTTTAGCTTGTTCTAATCGGGCAAAAATACAATACATCAACCAAAATTTACCTATTTCTTCCAATTGCCTACCAAAAGAAGAAAAAATATATCAGAGTTTAAGAGCCCGAATCAGCAACTTCAGTCTGATATTCTCATTTCAACTCCCAAGATGTCTTTCACCACCTCATATGTCACAAATGCTATTGATATAGATGGCACAACCTGGAGAAAATACGAGATACAAGCATAAGCCACAAATATAAGTAACTGACTCATATGTACTATTTCTGATCATAAAGGATACTGGGCTATAAGCCACAACAAGACTGGCAGCAGCAGATAGTTTGAAAGCATATTACAAGGTATGCTGAAAACTGACCTTTACTGAATTAGGGACCAGGCCTTTGTACAGAGCTCCGAAACCCTCATGTCTAACTGTCTTTCTAAATGTATCAATCATGCCATTATACTGCAATGGGACCTTGCCCCTCCCGTCACCAGTGACTATAGATGAAGCATTGTTCCACCCCACCATTTGCATCCTTCTGCGAATAACGTCGAGAGGGTAAGCAACGGTTTGGCCAATAGTCCCCGCCACGGCACCACATCCAAGCCTTGTTGTCACGCTCAACTCACTATCTTGGACTAATCCAAATGGCCTAGCTTTCACCAACCATTCCTTTAATGACTCATACACGGCAAAATTGAGGCCAACATACGGAATCTACAAGTGACAAGCAGATGAGTAAGAACAAACATTAAAACATGCAAGCAAACCTGCATAAGGCAAAATCAATTTGCATATAAGATTTGAACAGCAAACAAGCTAAGAAGATCTAGCAGACCAATCACAGAACTACACAAGACTTCAGCTAAATGAGTGGCAGTTCCACCAATACTTTGTATATTAAATTTCCAAGAAAAAAACCCTCCCACAAAGGATCAAATTCTTGAGCATAAGGCATATGAGGCCCACTATTTCTTATCCACACAGCACACATATATATATCAGCAACTTTAGCCCTAAAATTTGGTTTATGCAACGGATTGCGTAAAGCACAGCAAGAATCAATATCCATTTTACTAACTAATTGAGAGCACAAGCATACTGCGGCACTGCCTTTATGTGTGACGATAGACAAAAAGCTATGTTTCAGCCATATGTATGTAGTTATTGCTTGATAACTAGCTGGTGCAAAATTAACTCCAAACCAAAACTATTGAACACACTTGAAAGTAAAACAACTGGATCCATAGAGTTTTTTAAGTCAAAGAACTTACAACTCCAATAACAGAGGGAAGCCAACCCTTGTATAAAGCTCTTGGACCTTCCTCACGAAGAATGGTGGACAGTGCATGGATCATGCCTCTGTACTGGTAAGGTGACTTATCAGTCTGAAAACACAGGTCACAGGCAAATGTCATTTGAAGCAAATTACAAAAGAACCTTAGTGTGAATTATAATAATATGCAGAGATGTTAATTCATAATACCTGTACAGTAATCCTGCCCCGCACCATGTCCATAGGGTAAGTTGCAGACATTGCTATGATGCCAGCAGTCGCTCCGGCCCCAAGGCGCAATAAAGGAGTGAGTTCAGCGTCCGCTGAAATTGACAATCAAAGCAAGAAACATAGTATTTCAAAGGTTTATCCAGAAGTCCAGCATCAGAATTCAACTTCCAATAGAATTCCAAAAACTATTACATGATAAAATCTCCGAGAAACAGATATTTAATGTGCTAACGCGGTTGGTAACTTGGCATGGTACAGACTAGAGAATTGACAACAATAAACATGCATATGCAATTAAACAATATGCAAGGATGTTTATATGAAACAATCATGTGGATCATTCAACAAACTCTTATCATTCTATACCATACAAGGATGAGGCTGAGTCAGATTGTACCTCCGATTTCGATATGGCCATGTTGTGATCCATACTTAAGCTATTATAGTTGCTAAATATATAAAAGAATTATGATGTCAATGAAACTAGAACCTTAAAGTTTTGTGTGAAACTTTTACGCCTTCTCATCTGTACTATATAAATGAATTCCTTACTAGAACAGCAGCTGAGCAATATTATACGGGATAATTCAGAATTAATCAAATTTATCATGTAGGAAATAATATGATCCAACAAGAAACACAATGAACCCGTGACTGCAGGGTAACAAAGCAAGAAAAAAAATCACACAATATAAAAACATTAATAGGAATTAAAAAGATTAGGAGTACCATTGCCACTCTGTTGTCGATGCAGCCATAATATGCCCCTAGAAGGAAAAAAAATAATAAGAAAAAAAGAAGAAAAAAAAACAGTAAAAAGCAATCAGCACTCACTACTTACGAACGATTAAATGGGATATCAATTGACACTTGATATATCCATCTTTAGACATGTCTTTTTTTAATAAAGTACACTTTTTGGTCACTTGTAATAACATACTAATAGAGTAATAGAGAAGACTAAGCCTGTAAACTACAGGTCTATAAATTTTAGAAGCTCAAGAATGCTACACCAATGGTGCTACACTAGCCAGAGACCAATTCAGAAGCAAATGGCACATTAGATACGACATTGCCTGTCTCTTCAATTCTTCATCTTAATTTTTATTTCACGGCCACCTTTAAAGGGATTCCTAGCAACTGACCAAGTTCAGAAAATCCCAGCAAGAGTTGCATAAGTTATGCATATGCAACCAGGGGTTGAGGAGGTAGAGACAAGTGTCTAGAGCTAAAAATAATAAATTATATTCCTCCTAAGACAAAAAATAAAAAAAGTAAAACTTGCACATGAGAAGCAATTTCAAAACTTTACATGGCAACTAAGATCATGTTACTCAAATGTAGAGAAAGAAACTTACTTAGATGCTTGCTCATAGCTGAAAAACTTGACTGCGGAATTTGGCACAATACGTGCACAATTTGTTCCATTACCCTTGAACAATCCTCGTAATCCCTCACTCTGCCATATATATTTCAACCCTTGAACGGTTCCGTTGTATTTAATGCTATGTGGATTTTGAACCTGGAATATTATGTTTAACACCGCAATTAAAAGGTAAGAAAGTTGTGCAAAAAGATTTTCCTTATTTTCTGCTGAAGCCGATAAATTACAGTACTAAACCCATTAGAAAGCAGCTATGAAGAATAGAAGAATACCTGGAGCAATATTTTTAGGCGTTCTAAGGGAGCAACAGCAGTTCGTGACCTGAGACACATATCCAATGGCATGAAACATAAGAATTATACCCCAAATTTTTCAAAAGGTCATATATAGAGGCATTCAGGCAAATATCCCCTCAATTTTACAAAACCATACAGAAAACCAGAAAAGCAATCATATAGCGTAGAGGAGCAGTAACTTAACCGTACGCACTGCATATTCAAACTGATACTACAATGCTACAATGCCACATTGCCACTAGCTAGGACCCTTTATCTTAGTGCTTCAGTCCAGTGATCATAGCCAAAATTATGATCAATTGAAAATTTAATTAACTCCATGACTAATATGAGTAATATCCTTCTCCTTTCTCCCAAAATCCGAACTTTTTGCCACATAAGAAAACCATACTTTTATCGTTCCTTCAGCAAGTCTTCTCCATTTTCCCAAATATATAAAAAAGAACGAAAGAAAAGAAAAGGACATCAAATTTAAAGCCATCTCTTTCTCCCAAGAGAGTTAAGTTAAGCACCCAAAATTAACCTATACAATTACTTCTGTGATCATCATAAATGAAACCTACATTCATATAACAATGTTGGAAGAAAGTAAGAAGCTGTTAATCTTCAATAATACAGGCTTCTTGGACCAATAAAAAAAATACATATCCCAAATCAAGAACATCAGCACGCCATTGCTTCTAAGGATCAAAGTTCAACATCAAATGGCAAATCCAATCACAGCCATCTAACAAGTAGAGCATGAGCCCCATGAATTCTCTCCTAAAACCAACAAGCTAAAAGAAATAACCCAAAAATTTTCAATACTCAATAAACCACAAACTCTACCTTGCAGCATCAAAAGCTATTGTAATTTTGAACTGTGACTAACACAGTATCGGCCATCTGACCAAATGATAAGTCAAGCATCCAAATAATCATAAAGTTTTATTCCTCCCCGCTTTCATCTACAACTTCATTCTCTAACATTGCAGGCTTCCTAAAACCTTACTTTCAACTCCAACTCCTTTTTCATTGCTTCTTATGATCCCAAATATAATAAACACTTGCAAACTTCAAAAGTTACAACAAGAACTTGTCCCAAAATCAGTTTCTCCCTCCTTTTTCCGGCGATTCCACAAAAACAACCCCATGAATAACAGACTAGTATATTTGCAGATCCATATCAATAAATCCATACATCACAAGTTCATAAAACCCAATCCCCCAACACTGTAAAGCTTAAAAATTTTAGTTTTTTTAAAATTGAGAAATAATAACAAGATCCAAATCCAAAGGAATGAAGCATCATTTACCCAACATTGAAGCTAATAAACCAATTATAAAGACAGCATTTTTGGAATAATCTACAACAAACAATGCACATCCACAGCAACAACAAAACAGGGACCACAGATTCATCCAAATGAAAACAAAATAACGAAACTTACCAAACACCAATTTAAATAAAATTTACATAAAACAATAAATAAACGATCAAATTTTCCAAAAACCAAAAAGATCACAGAGTTTCTTCAAAAATCAATTTAATCAAAATGCTTTCAATTTCATCAACATTTTAGAAATTCAAAGAGTATGAGTGAGAAAACTAACACTCCGCCGGCAACACCACCAGCAACGAGAGACTTGCAAATGGTAAGAATAGCATAACCAGGAGCCTTAACACCTTCTCTAGCAATCTTCGCTTCTTCCGCCAAGTTTACAATCGTCGAAACAGCTGCTTCACTCGTCTTCACATCTTCCGACGCCATTAAAATCCGAAAATAATATTGAAATCAAAGAATCGGAAAAAAAAAAGGTACAAAAATGGAATCTCCGGAACCCTAGAAATCGAGATCGGAGATTGCAGAAATTTCCGGTATGATCGAAGAATGAATTCGTTCGAAAGAGACGGAAATTTCGATCTCTCCCCTCTGATTTTCTCTCTCTAATATGAATCAATCTCGAGTTTCGGAGACGAAGTTGGGGAAGAGAGAGAAAGAGAGTGAGAGATTTCAGGTAGCAGTGAGTTGGTGACGGCGTTTGTTGGTACAAAGTAGAAAATGGAGTAGTAGTAAGTGAAATTATTAGAGGGTGTGAATGGGTTGCTATTATTATTGTAGTGCTACTCTACTCGCGGGTTTAAGGAGGTGTTAGTGTCACTCGCTGTGGTAGCCGTCCACGTGGATGACTGTGGCCCTCGTGGGGTCTTTCGTAGGCTAAAAAATTCAATTGTTTTTCGACCGCTTTTAGGTTGTGCAAAGGTCCAAAATCGAATAAGAATTGTTGGAATTTCATTTTGATGGATAGAATATCAAAAAAAAAAAATTACTTTAATTTAAGTCGATTTAGAGTTTTGGACTTGATTATTTTATTTTGGGTCGATTTTAATTTGTTTAAACAACGTGATTTTAAATTTCATATTCCGTATTTTACAAAAACCAAAATTTGAAGATATTTTTTTCACAAACTTTATTAGACTTTGTCCAATGATAAACGGAATATAATTATGTAACTTTTTTATCTTCATGAAATAAAATCTCATAACAAAAGTTATTCAAAGAATGTAGTTTTGATTAGAATTCCTCAATATGGGCTACATTTAGTCCCTTTTGGATTGAGTTGATCCAAGTTAAGGTTTGGATCAAATTCAACACAACTCTAACCATGTTATTGATGTGCTCGAATGCATGATTTTGCATATTAACAGGAGTACTACCGTTCCAAAAAAACAATGTTGGCCAGCTCGAGATGCTAATAATGATTATGTAGCAATAAATTGACTTGTGTAGAGTCCGAGTAACTAACAAATGACTTGTAAATTATAATCTTCAATTACAAGGAGTTATTTCAAATTGTGAGTTAATTTTGTTTGGTAATAGATTGTTAACCATACAAAATTCTTCATAAATCTAGTATACCCGCTAATATTTTTAGGTGATAATGTAAATATCTAAACTAAAAATACAATGTTTTCACTACATAAACAAATATAAGATGAACACTGTCATTTAACCTAATGATTCTAATCATATTTAAGTACAATATATCTATAAATCGAGTGATACACCAATGTAAAACTAAGGTTCAAAAAAATGCACTTTCGAGAAAAAAAGAATGAATGATAAAAAATCGATGGGCGAACAATTGAAGAAAATGATGGAACTACAACCTACAATTGGGCCACAAATTGAAACTATGCCCACTTCCACAACAAACCCAAATCCTTAGAAATAAATTCCCACTTTTACTTAAGGTAGTTGCTTTCACTTATTAAATCCAACAATTAAATTTGATAATTTGCAATTTTTGTGGTGTAGTTATATTCAAGTTTGGATAGGAAACAAAGATACTCTCAAGTCTCAACTTTGATCTTTCGTTAAATTGAGAAGCCAGTGTCCTTTAGTAGTTTTGATTTATCTTGTTGATTGGTCAATTTTCAGACAACTAGCCACACGCGTGGACTGTGAGAGTATGAGTCACGCGCGTTATTTTTTTTGCCACCTGTCAGAAACTTTATGGGAAACTTTCCTTTTTTGTATTTTTATACTCCGTAATGTACAGGATTTTTTTGTAACGGAAACCTAAGTAGTTAACGGCAGTAGTCTTTGACTTTCTAAAAACCCCTACTAAAACCTCACTTAGTAATGGGCTTGATAATAATTTATTGAAGGAAAATTTGCCCATTGGGCCACTTGGCAATTTAAAATTGGGCCTGAACAAAATATTAGAAAATAGATCTCAGCGTAAAATGGGCTGAACTTGTATTGCTCTTAGTCCCAATTAAATCTATAACAAAATTGTGTAACACATGAAAGTATGAAACACGAGTTTTTTTTTTTTTTTTTTTTTTTTTTTTTTTTTTTTTAAGTTAAGAAGAAAAAAACATTAGGAAACCCTCCTATATGGGGAATTCCTAATGTAAAAAAAAACGAGAATACTTGATGCCTTAAAATAAAATTAGATTTAAATTTATATAACTTCGTACACATGAAAGTATGAAGCACGAGTAATAGTTTTATGACTAAGGACCTGTTCACTTCATCTTAATTTTAGTTGAGTTCAGCTCCAATCAGATCAGTTCAGTTCAGTTTAGCTCCTAATTCCCTTCTCTCATAAATTATCATTTCAGCTCTGTTCAGTTCAGTTCAGCTCCAATCAGTTCAGTAAATGTGAACAAGCTCTTAATATCGATGAAAGTGGTACATATATTTTCAAGATGTGCAATACAAGTTATGAGCTATATACCTTATAGTACTTAAATAATTGTTGAATTGAGGGAAATCATAAACTTAATAAGTGAAAGTTTCATGTGGAGAGTACATGGTTGGACGCTATATAATATTTTCTAAGAAAATGATTTAAGCTTTTTCCTTTGTTCGGTTTATAAAGGTCCGGGTGAAGAATACTTATGTGAGTTGAATCATTTTCTTTTTTGTAATTTTCTCTCGGCTATCATTTGTCACCTTTTCCCTTCCATTTTAAATCCTTTTATTAAGGAACCAAACAAAATAAATACTCCCTCTGTTTAACTTTGATAGTCATGTATGAAATCATTCATGTATCAACATGTACAATTTGGTTTTTGTACTTTAACTCCAATGTATGATTTGCATATACAAAAAAAAATGTTATTCATTATAAAACATTTCCTACCAAAAAAGCCTTAATAAAAATTTTCAGGTAACATATTGTTCAAATAAAGTAAAATTATATGTATAGATAGATACTAGATGAAATCGCACGGTTTGTTTGATTTTTTTTTTTTTTTTTTTTTTTTTGTACTTATGAGCTAAAATTTGTTATATATTTAGATAAAATTCCTAATATTAAAAGATAATATTTAATTTTTAATTAATTTAAACTTAAAAATCTCATTCGCCAATTTTGCTTACGTGGCATTTGAATTATTTAATTCTAAAAAAAATTAATAATCTCTTATTTAATTGACTACTACTAAGATTTGTAATCCTACATGGCGCGCTGAGAAAATTAGATCCTACGTGGCTCTCTAAAAAATCGGGAAAAAACTCCCCTTTAAACATATATATTAGATTTATAAGACAATGTGGTATGTGACTAGTATATTACATACACTATATTACTTCGTAACATATTTCAAATAATTATTGATTACAAGTACGGAGTATACCCTGCACGAGGAATTTTAGAGCAATGGTTCAAAGTCAAAAAACGAGTACACACGTAAGACTCCAATTTTGTATAGTCTCTACTCTCTCTAGTACATCAATCCAACTCTATATATTAAAAATCAATTAAATTTTCCAGTCCAAAAAACCTATTGGATTTTAGCCAAATTAGAAATTTAATTTAAATAAGAAATAGCATGAAAAAAAAAAGGCGAAATTTAGCTCTTAGCTCACAAAAGAAGAAGTAGACATTCTATAAGAGAATATGGCCAAGATAAATTTTGACAAATATTTTATTTTTTTTATTTTTTAAAAACAAAAACCAAATAACGAAACAAAGGCCAAAAGGCCCAAAACCAAACCAACAATGTCTGTCATGGATTCATGATAAGTAGCACTGTCAAAACGGTTTGACAGTTCGGTTTCGGTTCGGTTTGAAATCGGTTCGGTATTTAATCGGGTCGGTTTGGAATCGGTTTAATTGTCTCACGGGTCGGCTTTGGTTCGGTTTAAATAGTTATCGGTTCGATTCGATTTCGGTTTATTCTTAAGCGGTTTTAATTCGATCCGAGTAGTAAACGGTTCGGTGCAGACGGGTTGCGGTTTGTTAACGGTGCGGTGTAAACGGTTTTTA
Organism: Chenopodium quinoa; assembly: GCF_001683475.1. Taxonomy (NCBI): domain Eukaryota; kingdom Viridiplantae; phylum Streptophyta; class Magnoliopsida; order Caryophyllales; family Amaranthaceae; genus Chenopodium; species Chenopodium quinoa. Next base: position 3,326,292 of record NW_018745454.1, read on the forward strand.
TCCCGGTTCAAATAGTTTCGGGTTGGAAACGGTTTCGGGTTAGAAACAGTTCTGTTCTTTTTTGGTTCGGTTTATAACTGGTTCGGTTCTTTTTCGGTTCAGTTTTTAACTAGTTCGGTTCTTTTTCGGTTCAGTTTATAACTGGTTCGGTTCTTCGATGGTTTAACCACTTTAACGTTATTCATATCGGTTCCATTTCAAGTTTACTAAATTACGGTTCGGGTCGGTTTTCGGTTTCAAAAAATAAATTGTTTATCGAGTTGTTTGGATTCGGGCAGTTAAATGGTTTTGGTTTGAAATTTGATAGTACTTGCTAACCTTTTGCGTTCACAAGTTTTATATAAATTCGCGAATTATTTCATATTTAGGCATCATATTATAAACAAATTCTCATTGATTTTATAAATACATATTATGTTCTGTTTCAAGTTTAGTCATACTGATCTTACTAGTTTATTATGAAGTAGATTATAAGAGTTAGTGTATTAATGTATTATTGCTTTACAATTAGGTTATTATATGCTTCTTATTTAATCATTTATATACTACGCATAGTATCATAATCATGATTTGATGAGTTCTTGTGAAATGGAAATTTGTAATTTGGTAATTCGATACTTGATTAGTCAACAAGACTGATAATTATGACTCGTTTATCATTATATATTTTCATGAAATTATGAAGATATTACAAAGTGATTTGATTTGTACAATGAAAGAAAACACTAATGACTGATTAACAAGGTAATATTGATTATCCTTAAGACCTTAATGAATGATTTGCCTTGCTATTTTTTAAAAAATATTCTAAGGTTTCTAATATTTAATCCATTTAATTATATTCCCGTCAAAAAAAAAATCCATTTATTTATATAAAAAAGTTTGTAAACGGTTCGATTTAGAAGCGGTTTGGTTCATAAACGGTTCGGTTTATAACCAGTTTGGTTTACAATCAGTTCGGTTTTAAATGGTTCGGTGCAAACGGGTAGCAGTTTGCTAACGGTTCGGTGTAAGCGGTTTTTTTGCCAGTTTAAATGGTTTCGGGTTGGAACTGGTTTCGGGTTAGATACGGTTCGGTTCTTTTTCGGTTCGGTTTTCTTTCAGTTCAGTTTATATTTGGTTCGGTTTGTTAACGGGTTCGGTTCTTATACGGTTTAACGTTATTCGGGTCAATTCGGTTTCGGGTTTACTAAAATACGGTTTGGGTCGATTTTCGGTTTCAAAAAATCGGTTTTTAATCGGTTCGGTTCTCATTTGAGTCGGTCGGTTTCGGGCAGTTAAACAGTTTTGGTTTGAAATTTGACAGCACTAATGATAAGAAAATTTAATTTTGTGGCATTTCCATGCGTGAAAGTAACGCTGTAAGAAATCCAAAATAATTCGTAATTTATGTAATAATATTATTTTAAAATTAAAGAGAGAATAATTTTTTTTCTCTTGTTTGTTTTGAGCATTATTAGAAATGAATAATTTTTTTTAAAGGGACTATTTATTATTATTACGTTATGTGTATGTGCTTAATCTCTAACGAAGTTCAAGTAGATCGATGGATGGATTATTATCCATATGTATTAAGGTTTGTTTTAACAAATTGAGCAACAAAGTTTACTACGTGGAGTATAAATTTTGAATTTTCCATCACCACATTAATCACCTACAAATTAAACTCTCTTTGAAATTCTTTTTTATTTGAGGCCTAAAGGTATAATTAAGAGGCAATGCATTTGAGTAAGTATAGAATTTAAAGCTTATTTGGTACTTTGAGGCAACATTTAACGTGTATTAGTTGCATTTTATAAGCTACTTCATTAAATCAAGGTACCACTGTACCTTCCACGTACAAATTAAAGTTAAGGAAAAAAATAAATTATATGATGTAATATTGATTGATATGTAGGATAATCAAACTACATGTGTTATACAGCCTCCATTATTATGTGCAAGTGCGTAAGTTTTGGATATTATTTGTGAGATATAAAAAATTCAACAATCACACATAATAGTTAATAGTTAATGAGAAAGTTTTTAACTTACTTGTTGAATTATAGTAAAAAAAAAAAAAAAATGTTGTGATGCATGTGTTGTTTCATCTTATGTTTTAACCAATCATCGAAAATGCATTCATCACTCATCAATTAATATATTTTATGTACCAAAAAATATTCATTTTACTGGGTACTACTCCATAAATCTATAATTTTATCTAGGAGACAATAAAGAAAAGGTAAGTAAGCAAAAGCAAGAATTCATGTCTTCGTTCATTGCTCTAGTTCGTTTGTTACTGTATGTACTGCACCGTGCATTTACGTTCCACTTAATGCTATAGATTGCATTCAGTAATTACCAATCATTAAGTAACTTTTCACATGTTTAAAAGTTGTAGAAAATTAGTTAGATAACAGCTGAAGTATGAGCTGTAATTAGAAGCATACCAAATTAAATAAGAGTACAATCAACAGTAGTAACATACAGTGAAATTAAAGTGATTAGATTCCAACTAAATAATGTCTACGAGTACTACATATCAATTACAGAGAGCAAGCAAATCAAATGGTACGCATGTATCCTCCGTGTCGTTTGGTTCACGTGAGAAATTTGCATGAATTGCAAATTTAAGGAAATAAATTCCTATAATCAAATTTATGGAAATCATCTAAAATTGTTTGATTAACAATGAGGGAAGTTTTAGCCTGTTTGTTAGGCCTTATTTTGATTAGCATCCATTTTCAATGTACAAATTATGTGATGCTATTTGTAATTACAACTATGGCTTTAGCCACTTAATATAATTCCTGTTTGTGTTAAAAAAAAAAATGAGGGAAGTAACTTCTATGAGAATTTCCACTTAATTATCTAGGGCGGATTAGGCAAAATATTTCTTACATTTTGTGAAAACTCAAAATTTCTAGGTTCCTCCATTTCACCAAATTTTTGTCAACCAAATAACACATAAAACTTGCAAATTTGCAATTCTTATAAAGTTTCGCTTCCCATATTTTATTATATCAAACAAACAAACCCTAAGATCATCAAGTATTCCTAATTTTAAATTTGTGTTTCACGCTGGCGACCATATATGTTGCCCGTCAATGTCTCCTTTTTGTACTTCAAAAAAAAAATAAAAAAAAAATCAGCAATTACATTATTATTGTCACTTCCAGGCCACTAAGACGACCAACAGCTACCACACCTCTTTGGGACAATTACATACATGATACATCATACTTTATACATGTTATGCCCTACTCAAAACTTTTTAAAAAAATTCTAGTTTTCTACCTTTTTAATTTTATTCATAAGTAGAAAAATCCATTTAGAAAATTAAACCAATAAATTCAGGGGCTTGGTGATGTACATCACGAGTGAGGTGGATGGGTCCTCCTCCATAAAAGCATATTGTTCCATGTTAAGCCGAAATTTACAATGGGTCCTAATTTAATCTTTCATTATCTAGATAATGATGTTTTATACATACAAACGTGGAATAATTCGACTTGATATCTCGTTTTTGTATCAGAGTTAGTTTCAACTATAAGACTAGAATAGACCCGGTCTACAATAACTTATTGTAGACCCAACCTTCTAGTTTACCATACGAATGTGATTATATCATACGAAATGTGATTATATTATTACAAAAGTAATTATATCATCTTGAAACTATTATGTAAATGTATCACTCAAAAAGTGAATTTATTATTATAAAAAGTATCAAATAGTAAATTACATCATTCAAAAGATGATTTTTAAATTTTATCATCCTAAAGATAATTATATAATCTCATTAAATGGTTTAATATGAGATCAAAATATGACTCACAAAAAGATAATTATATCATCTAAAAAAGTAATTATATCATCCAGAATGTGATTATATTATTTGAAAGTGTCAAATTTTGGGTCTACAATAATTTATTGTAGACCGGGTCCATACAAGACCAATTGTAGTTTCAATACTCACAATTTACTTGTCTCATTTTATACTTAGAATGTTCTAATTTACTTATCACTACTTAACCCGTTCATTTTCCCCCCTTACTTTTTTGATCAATTGCTTGAAATCTTGTATATATGAACTTACGACAAGTAAATTAAAATAGTGGTAACATTTTTATTTTTTTGTACATAATGAACTTGTATTAGTGTTGATACATACATACTCTTAATAGATAGATAATAAGTTGATTAAGATATATTCATAGTAATTTTGGCCCTACTTAATAAGTTGATTAAGATAGCCACTTTTCATGCGAACTGTTTACATTAACTTTTACGTGCTAGTGGTTATCATTCTAATCAGTTTGTAACTTCATTATAATTGATTTATTCATACACATATAACAATAATAATGATGATAATAACAACAACGCATGCATGATAATATAATATATTATGTAGAGTAAATTAGTAATATGCATGGTTAGTTGTATATAGACTTGGACTATGCCTAAAATATCTTAATTATATGAGCTACAAACATGCATCTGTTACAACAAACTCTTTAGTCAATCAAATTAAATTTAAACACCAACTTCCTTTTCATTAAGTAAGACAAATTAAATATTACTCCTATTATTATTAATAATAACCTTATTAGTAACACGTATTCTGCATGATATATGACAAAAAAGTAATATTTTGACTGCATTTTAATTTTTTAATTATTCCTTATTATTTTAATTATTAGTATTAAAATATGCAAAGGCAATGGAATAGATAATTAGGAGATTCGGTAAAATACGACTATGCTAAAACAATGGGGGACCCTAAAAATATAAACTACTCCGTAAGACAACTATTATTGTACTAGGTTAAAGCAACTCAGCATCATCTAGAAGCTAATGAAAGTAAAGTATAACCTCAAATTATTTAGTACGTCACTCTATGTCAGTTCATTCAATTAAAAAAAAAATCACATTAAGAACATGTTATGTTCATCTTAAGGGTTATCCAAATTAAAATTATAACTATAAAAAAAATTTAATAAGCTCTTATAACTTCATCAAATAGGTTTAGATGAGATTAAATAAATAAAAATTATCAGGTGAGTAGAAGATTTTAAACACACCATAATTAGTGATAAGTAAATTGTGTGCTCAAGAATGACCGAGAATTTGAGATCGGGGACTTTATATGTTTATTATATCATTATTTCCTATATATGAATAAAATGTCTATTCTTCGCATAGTCTCATTAAAAAGGATGAAAACATAAATACTTAAAATTTTAAAAATCCATAACTTAATGTTGTAAATTTGAATTTTTTTGCCCTAAACATAGATTAGATTTATGTTGTGGCATGACTACGAGTATAGACTCACTTATTTTCTTGATCAAGCATAGCTTATTAGCTAGCTAAACTTCTTTTTCCTGATAGAGGAAGCTAATTATTATATGAGTTTGGACTTATTGTTACTAACATTTCATTTAAGATTTCTAACATCTCTCGCCGACATTTAAAATTTAGATAGATACTTCCTTCATTAAGTATTAATTGCAACTTTAGGGTATTATTTGTGAGTTATAAAATATTTTAAATTTGGACATCAAATTATATGTGTTTTTGGAATTTTACTGTGTTGGGTGAGTGGACTCATGGTTAAACAAACTCGCCTAATTATTTGTGATCTCAACTTATGTAAGAGTGAGGTGATGTGAATGTAATGTGTTCACATCACTAGCTAACATCTTTCAACACCAATACAGCAATACCACACAGAAATTGACGAAGAGTAGTGGTATTTTGTGCAACACTCGGGGAGCTGAGTCAAGGCAACATCTTGTTCACTCAAAAGTACAAACTTTATATGTTGAGAGGGAGATATAACTCAAGTAGTTAGAGCATTCCTCCCGATTTTACACTATAACAAAATAAAGCAAAGGTAACAATGCAAAACCATTGTCTAATATAAAAAAAGTGTTGTCTTGTAGCTAAGACAACACATATGAGGCGTAATTTATGCCCCCGTTGTCTATTCATAAGGCAACACATTTTTATTCAAAGGCAACAATTTTGAAAACTTAGGTAAAATGATACATAAGTCAACACTTTAACAAAGACAACAAATGAAAAATGTTGCCATCTAAGAAGATAATTCAAAAATGTTGTCACTCCCAAGCATTTAGTAGTTAGTAGGGCTCGAACTTATGACCTTAGAGTTACAAGGTGAGTTCCCCACCAACTCTACCAAACTTGTATATATATATATATATATATATATATATATATATATATATATATATATATATATATACATATATATACATACATACATATATACATACATATATATATGTATATATATATATGTTGTCATTTTAATATAAATGTTGCTATAGATGGCAACATAGATATTAATGTTACATTTTTCAAACAATAGTTTTGTTATTGTTATCTTTTCTTGTCTTAGACAAGAAAAAGATAACACTTTAAGCGACTGTTGCCTTATATAGTCTAGAGCAACACTTTTTTTTCTGTTACTTTAGTTCAAGGTAACAAATAAGTATTGTTGCGTTAGATTATTAAGAGTAACATTTCTGTAAGTGTTGCAATCTTTAGTGTTGCCTATTCTCATTTTTTTTTGTAGTGTTAAGAGATCTTGGGATCGATTCTCGTCACCCGCTCTTAGCTCTCTAAACACACAAATATATACACGCAATTATTTATTTTCCCAACCATGCAAAATCATTATAGACCTTAATTTTAATGTACATATCTTGTTCCAAGTAGCTTTTTAATATAATACTTGGTATACGAATCATTATTTTTGTTATGTAATTAAGGAGCATAAGACCGTTAATTATCAACTAATTATGCAAGTTGATGATACTTTCTTTTGCGTAAAAACAAGAATGGAAAAGAATCTTATCCCCTTTGTTGGATTAAAACTGAAAAGAACCAAACCCAAATACCAAATATCGGCTATATGTTATTTCAAACTCCAAAGTGGGCAGACAATTTATTGTTTTTTCTCTTAAATTAAAGAGTAATATTAATTAATAAAACAGAAAATTGCGAATGTGCATGAATAAAACGTGCATTATTATAGTATAATGTAATGGTCCATGTGATAGTGCCAGCCATGTTCATCTTCTTGCCCAATATTAAAAGCTGTGACAACACAATTATAAAAGGTTTTTTTTTTTTGATATTATATTTTTCATATTTCATTTTTTGGTTTTAACTTGTAGTGAATATAATGTTTTTAATATTTAAATAATACTTGGTAAATGTTTGTATATTAAAAAATAATATTGGATATACATACTCATAAGAAAGGATTAAAATGGGCATTAGCATTAATAACTTGGAAGATGATCGATTGTGATATGTTGCACTTGAAAGTCTTTGTACATCATATATACTTTTCAAAAATTTTGTCGTACGATAATTAATAAGTACAAATTAAAGATTTAGAATTTTCTATAAGATGGCCTGGATCCGTATGAGTTTGTATGTAGTGAGTACTTGAAATGTTCTTTGGCATGGACTTGGTTTAGTAGCCAAGTTTATAATGGTAAGTCGTCTTTCCATCTTTTATCCACATATTGGCCATAACTACAAGTTAATATGATGATTGCATATATTTTAGAGAGATACTTTAAAATGTGACATGAAAATGTTTAATACTCTGTAATACATTGACATTAACAATCACTCAATTTTTTTTTTTTTTTTTTTTTTTTTTTTGGTGTTCAGATAGCCATAAAGATAGGGGTGTAAATCAGTCATAAGATCTCACACCAATCAATTAATGGATGCCCTATTATTTACTTTGTAGTTCGTAGTTCGTACTATACAATTCATAATAAACTGATATTGACAATCACAAATTAATAAATGGGTGTCTTGTAATGGTTGTCTTGTGTATTATCCACAAGCAATTTTTTGACACGTTTATGTTTTTCATTGAAAATGAAATTTACCGATAAATTAAAAGTACGAAGCAATAAAAAAATGGTAGCATTTAATCTCCTTGCCTATTTATTCTCTACATCAGCATGATCAATTCTAAGAGATGAATTTGAGCTACTTTCATCGACAAATTCACAACGCTCTTGTATCTCGCCAGTTGGTGAGAAATCTATGTCATACGCACATAACTACTCCCTACTCCGTACTAATGTACTAAAATGCTAGTATGCTACACATAGTTAGGGCTTTTATGAGATTGATTGTTGTTTCTTTTTCACCTTCACTAATATCTTACTTCATATGAGAAATGGCCAAATGGGCATTGTTTCCATTTTTTTTGTCTCCAAAGTTTGTACCACCTCCGCATCTATAGCCTTTGACAGTCGCACAATCACATGCACTAGTTAGACTGTTAAACATAGCTATTTAGTAGAGAATATACGTAAACTAATCTCTTTTTAGTTTTTGATGTGTTTTATAAATGAGTATTTTTACCGTCTTTTAAATAAATTTACTATTATATGTTTGTTACATACCAGTAATATAATCCAGACTCTTGTTGTAATTAACCCATGATCAATGGAAATAGTACAGTCCCAAATAAAGCTCAACAATCTTACATTATCAACTTGTTCTACAAAAATTGCTATCATTCTATCAATAAACTTGTTCATTGTGAATACGATAGCCTAGTAAGACTACCTACTAAACAACTATTTTATGGTACTAATAAGTCAAAAATGTTTGAATGACTATATCTTATTATTATAAAATAAAATAATATTATTTTCTTGTTAAGAGAAGTTATTTTTATACTAAACATAGGTTAGTTTACGCCTAAAAATTTCAATCCATTTTAAGCATATGTTACATCTAATTAGGTTGAACCAAATTTAAGGTGGATAAACACTATACCTATAATAACTTAAAGAGAAGAAACATCATATGCAATGTCACTTTCGATCAACTCTAAATATCTGATTAGGGTATGGAAGGGAAGAGGAGGAAAAGAGTAACCCAAATTGCATCTATCCAAATGGGAAATGTGACCAAGTTTCCAATAGTGACTTTAATTGATGAGATCTTAGTAGTTCACGTGTTAAGTTCGAAATTGGTCAACTCCATCCTAAGTTTTAATTTACTATTATTATTATTTTTATATTAAAATTTTTTGTTTTTGTTGTCTTTGCTCAAATACTTGGATCTCTCTATCACAAACACGGTAATGTGGGGGACATTACATTAAGGCCTAAAGTGTCATAATGGGATAATATTTATCTTAATGCTGTCATATTTTAATTTTAATTTTAATCTTTATTTTAATTATTATTATAAGAAAGTGGAAGTTAAAGTTAGCCCCCAAAAATATAAAAATAGTGGTTTGATGTAATAGATTAGTTGCAAGTTATGATGGAAATCTGACAATTTTATTTAGATAGCTTAATTGATAGAATTGTACTTCTTTAAACTTCCAAGCTAATTACTACCTTTAGTTAGTGTTTTTGTGACTAATTAATCAGCTTATTAGGAAAAAGCTATCCTACCTTTTTGACCATTTTATCTTTGAGCACGTCTTCTTTTGTACACTTGCTCATTTAGGACAACTCTACGCTTACCTAATAGGCCAATATCTGAATCGATATTTATGAATCTTATTTTGTGTCAATTTTCTATTAACGTAATTAATATTCACCGTATTATTAATTTAAATTATTGTTTTTTTTTACGTTTGAACACACATGTTTAAAAATAGATTAAGAATAATATAGGCTTTTTAAGTTCGTAAGAAATATTGCTCTGTAGTTGAAAAGTCGAAGTAACAATAATTTGAGTGAGAAAGATAGTGAATGACAAACCCCACTTCATACGAGCAAGGAAGAAATATTGAGATTGAGAATTTGAGATTGTTAGCAAATTAACCAACATCACATGGGTTGTGTAAGTTGAATGATGTGAGTTGTTTCGATGAAATACTAGGGACAAACTATAAAATTAGATGGGTATATTTTTCATGGAATGTAAATTTATCCTAGAATATAAGTTGTATGGATATAAAAATTACAAATTTTTATAAATAAAATATGTTAATTAAAAAAAAGAAAAGAAAAGAAAAGTTACCTAACAATATCACTTCAAGATATAACCATACTACTCTTTGAATACTTTTTTTTTTTTTTTTGGAGGGGTTACTCTATAAATACTTAATTTTTCCTTAAAAATCACCTCTTAATTTACAATAAAAAATTACTCTTCGTCCAATCCTCTTATTTTTTTTAAAAAAAATAAAATAAATTTATATATCCTATTTTAAACTTTTTTGTCTCATAAATGATTTTAGATGGAAAGAAGAAAAAGGAATGGAGAAAGTATCAAGCTATGGTTACCTAAAGTCCTAAAGTAGGTTTATATTTTTTAAAAAGTAGTTAAAAATTACCCCAAACTGGTGATGTACAATAAAGTACATATTGTACACATGTACCCCAATATAATGACGCCGTAGTTGGGTTTAATGAGAGTTTGGTAGTAATCGCAACATCTTAAAATTTTTTACGGTAGTAATTCACAACTTTTTTAATTTGCGGTAGTAATTTACAAAGTAGTATTAACTTGCGGTAGTAATTGGCAAATTTTCCTTTTAAAATACTTACCTTTCGAGCTTACTATCTTAAGCGTCATTGAATTGTCAATCATGTTTCATCACTCATTGAATTGTCAATCATGTTTCATCAGTCATGGAATTGTCATTCATATTTTGGACTTGTCATTGAGTTTTCATGCTTATAAATGATAGTGATATCATCTTACGCAAATATAATCCAACTCCTCAAAAATATCCAAACACCCAAGGAACCAGCAAACGCAATGTTTTCCATTAGCTCAACCTCCAGCTCGTCTGATTCTGATCAATACGTTGAATTTGATCATTTAGTTGACGAATTTGTCACAACCCATCTACCAACTTTGTTGTATAACAACCAAACACAACCCCAACCAGTATCCAATGTTGAATGTGTTCCAGAGCGTAGAGGGGATACGGATAGAAGAGATAGGGAAAAGGGGCATGTTCAATTATTTAATGATTACTTTGCAAGTAATCCAGTTTATAGCGACAAACAATTCTGGCGTAGATTTCGAATGCAACGACCTTTGTTTTGTAGGATTATGAACAAGGTGGTCGAGGGGGATCAATTCTTCCAGCAGCGTAGGAATGCAGTTGGAAAGCTTGGGTTATCACCATTGCAGAAATGCACCGCTGCGATTAGAATGTTGGCGTACGGTACCTGTCCAGATGCGGTGGATGAGTATCTGCGCATTGGCGAAACTACCTCCAGATTGGCTTTGCAACATTTTTGTCAAGGGGTTAATACTCATTTTGAAGCTGAATATCTCAGAAGTCCCACCAACGAAGATTTAAGGAGAATCTTGCATCAAAATGAAATGCGAGGTTTTCCCGGTATGATAGGTAGCATTGACTGCATGCATTGGGAGTGGAAGAATTGTCCTATGGCTTGGAAAGCGCAATACGCAGGCCGTAATAAAAATGCAACCCTCATTCTGGAGACCGTTGCAGATCAAGATTTATGGATTTGGCATGCATTCTTTGGGATCCCAGGATCTTGTAATGATCTTAATGTCCTTTACCGATCTCCGGTCTTTGATGATGTTCTTCATGGTCGGGCACCTCCAATTCATTTCACCGTGAACGACCATGAGTACAACTTGGGCTATTACTTAGCAGATGGCATTTACCCAAAATGGGCTACTTTTATTCAAGGTATAACACTTCCACAACTTCAAAAGGATAAATTATTTGCTGATAAACAAGCTGCAGCTCGGAAGGACGTTGAACGGGCTTTTGGGGTTTTACAGGCTCGGTTTGCCATTCTACGACAACCCTCCCTTGCGTTTAACGAAGACATATTGTGTGACATAATGAAAGCTTGTATCATTATGCACAACATGATTGTCGAAGATGAACGACACAACTATGCTCGGGCCGAAGTTTTAAGAAGGTACTATGAACAAGATTGCCCGCAAATTACAAGACCCACTACAAGTGCTACAGTTAACAACAACGAGCCTTTTGAATTCAATGTTGGCCGACCGCCAAACATTGATTTCGACACGTACGTCCACAGAAGAATGTCACTACGTGATAGAGACACTCATGTTCAATTAAAAGCGGATTTAGTGGAACACATTTGGCAAAAATATGGTTCTATTAATGAGTAAAAAAAATAAATTTGTCGTAAGATGACAATTTAATAGAGTATCAATCGTACGTTTAAAATCTAGGTTTGTTATTGGTTTGTAGTATTAAATGTATTCGTACGCTAATTAAATTTTATGTTGTATTAAATTTATAATTAATTTGCGATTAAATTTCAATATTATGAATGAATATTTAATAATTGTATTAAATTAAATAAAAGTATAATTGTAATTAGTACCCATAAATATTCATTTAACCAAAACATAATAAATATTAATAGGGTGATGTGTAAGAGAGAGAGATATTGGTGGGGTATGTGAAAAAGTAGGAGAGAGATTGATGAACATTTTTTTTTGCTCACTAGTGGGATAGATTTTGCTCACTAAAAATGCTCATGAGCAAATTTAGTTGGGAAGAGAGAGAAAGTGGGTAGAGAGAGAATGAGGAGAATTTTTTTTGCTCACTAGTGGGGATGCTCTAAGACCACTATCAGCAGTGAGGAAAAAAAAAACCTCTCAATCTCTCTCTACCCACTTTCTCACTCCTCCCATACAATTTCTCTCATCAAATGTTTTTTTCACTACATCAATGAGGAGAAAAAAAAAACCTCTCATCACTTTTTCCTCCACTATTTACTATACCCCACCATAATACACATCATCTTTTTATTTTATCTTTATTTTGAAATAATGTTTATACTACATATTTAATTTTCCAATACAATTAAAATATGTGAAAATAATTTATTTTTTAATTACGTTTAAAAATAATTTAATAAAAATGTATAATTTAATAACAATTTATAAGTTTTATATTTACTTTTCAATTACGTTTAAAAATAATATAATAAAAATTTATAATTTTTATATTTATTTTTCAATTACGTTTCAATTATAACTTAATAAGATTGTTATTTATTTGTCAATTACGTTTTAATTATAATTAATAATATTTTTTTTATTTTTCAATTACGTTTTATTTATAATTTAACATTTGAATTAGTAGCACATTTTTGTAATGAACACATTAAATAGTCACATGGGAACTTCAATAACGGTAATACAAACACATGGGATGTTAAATAACGGTACAATTACGAACTAGATAAAAGTGGTTCTACTAAAATGAAATACAAACACGAGTATTAAAACATAAATAACGATACGGTTACAAATAACAAACTAAAAAATTATTTATTCAACCGCATTATGACGAAAGTTCTGCCATATGTGCTCCACTAAATCTTGTTTCAGAGATGAATGAATTTCTCTATCACGAAGGGAAATCCTTCTCTCCAAATACGTGTTGAAATCAATGTTGGGTGGTCGCCCGACGTTGAATTCAAATGGCTCGTTGTTAAACACCGTGGCACTTGTGCTCGGGTCTGCCCGCCTCACCGTACGTTGTGGTCGATCTTCTTCGTAGTATCGTCTCAAAACATCTGCACGTGCGTAGTTGTGTCGTTCATCCTCGACGATCATGTTGTGCATTATTATACAGGCTTTCATAATATCACAGAGAATATCTTCGTCGTATGCAAGTGCTGGTTGTCGTAGTATAGCGAACCTAGCTTGTAAAACTCCGAAAGCCCGTTCGACGTCTTTCCGAACTGCTGCTTGTTGATCAGCAAACAACTTGTCTTTTCTAACATGAGGATGTGTTATACCCTGTATAAAAGTTGGCCATCTCGGGTAAATCCCTTCGGCCAAGTAGTAGCCCAACTCATATTGATGTCCATTAACCGTAAAATTTATGGGTGGTGCATGACCTTGTAAAACATCATCAAATACCGGTGAACGGTAAAGGACATTCAAATCGTTACATGACCCAGGAATTCCAAAGAACGCATGCCAAATCCATAGATCCTGATCAGCAACAACTTCAAGAATGAGAGTTGCGCTCTTGCTACGACCAGCATATTGTGCCTTCCAAGCAGTAGGACAATTCTTCCACTCCCAATGCATGCAGTCTATACTACCAATCATCCCTGGAAAACCACGCAGATCATTTTGATGAAGGATTCTCCTTAAATCTTCATCTGTAGGTTTTCGTAGATATTCACTTTCAAATTGTGAAATAACCCCTTGACAGAAATGTTGCAATGCCTGCCTAGAGGTTGTTTGGCCGAGACGTAAATATTCATCCACAGCGTCTGCGGCTACGCCATACGCTAACATTCTTATTGCAGCGGTGCATTTCTGCAACGGTGATAAACCAAACTTCCCAGCTGCATTTCGACGTTGCTGGAAGAATTGATCCCCCTCAACCACTTTGCTCATAATGCGGCAGAACAATGACCGTTGCATACGGAATCTACGTCGGAATTGGTTGTCGTTATACACTGGATTATTCACGAAATAATCGTTGTATAGTTGCACATGCCCTTTTTCTCTTTCCCTATCCCTTTTGGGCTCCGTTGATAGTTCAGTTTCATTATTTAGTGGAGGTTCTTGTGGTTGGTCTGGAGGAAGTAATCTATGAGGTGGGTGATTTGCTACATACTCATCAACTAAGCAATCAAATTCATGATTTTTGGAGAAATCATCAGAAGAGGAGCTTGAGGTGGAAGAAATGAAAGAGTTTTTTTATTTTGGTTAGGTAGTTGGTGTGTTTGGGATTGTTTCCGTTTATAATAACACAGGTATATATAGAAAATGTGAAAGTCATTATTGGATGGTAGTGGTAAGTTTGCATGTGAGTTAAAGTGGGAATGAAATTGCATGTGACTCGAGGTGACAATTCAATGCATTATTTTAGCATGTGATTGTGCAGTGTTATTGATGTTTGAGCAGAGGTGACAATTCACTGCATTACTTTAGCATGTGATTGTGCAGTGTTATTGATGTTTGAGCAGAGGTAGCCACTTCCTGTAACCCTTCCTGCTTCGTCATAGCAGCTACTCCATTGTATTAAATCAGCTGCCATCCTTCTCCAACGACTTTCCAAACTCCTCAAAGGTCTTGGTGGTAGAATGTGAGGTTTCTCAGCCTGCGCTTCATCATATGCCGCTGAAATTTTTCTCCAAAGCACAGATGCTTTTTGGTTTGTACCAACAATTGCATCTTCACTGAATTGCAGATACAAACCAATAAGAGTTTCATCCTCCGCAACAGACCACATTCGACTCCCTTTTGTAAGTGGTTGGTTTTGATTGACAGACACTCTTGGAGGAGGTGGAGGGTATTGTGGAGTATCTGGAACACTTTCTTCCATTTCATCTTCATATTGAGAATTGCTCCCTTGATAAACAGGAGGTGAATGTGGTGGTGGAAATTGAGGAGGTGTTTGTTGTGGTGGAAATTGAGGAGGTGTTTGTTGCGGTGGATATTGAGTAGCTATTCGTTGAAGGAAGGTTTGAAATCGAGGGTTAGTGACAAAATCATCACCCAAATCAGAAAAATAATTAGAAAAATCTGGGTTGTTAGGATCCATTAGCATAATAATAATAATAATAATAATAATAATAATGATAATAATAATAATAATAATAATAATAATAATAATAATAACAACAACAATAATAATACTACTACTTTTTTTGACAATATAATAATACGATTTTTTTCAAGGATTAATAAATTTAACAGAAATAATAATAAAGAAATTATTAATAATAATAATAATAATAATAATTATAAGAATACCAATAAAACTACTACTTTTTTTAAATTAACACTACTACTACTACTACTACTAGTAATAATAATAATTATTATAATAATAATAAAAATAATAATAATAATAATAATAATAATAATAATAACTGAGGGTTTTTTTTTTACGAATAATAATAATAATAAAAATGATGAAAATAACTCAAAGAAATTGGGAAAAGAAGGAAATTTGTAGTATTTATGGGTTTTTTGAAAGTATATCAAAATATATCAAAATGCATGTCTATTTATAGAGAAAAAAAAAATCTATCCGTTGGTGAATTTTGTTTTTTTTTTTTTTTTTTTTTTTTTTTTTTTTTTTTTTTATAATTACAACGGTTATATTTACCTTACAAAAATATAACCGTTGTAATAAAAGCAAAAAAATCTGATTGGTTGGAAGGACAAAGCCTGACGCGTGTCGCATCCCCATTGGCTGGGTCTGACGCGCGTCAGGCCAGCTGCCCCCTTTTTTTTTTTCCCTTTTTGCCCCTCAAAACGGCGTCGTTTCGCCCTTCTTTAAGGCAAAACGACGTCGTTTTGCAAGCCAGAAAGGAAAAAAAAGGGAAAGCAGCGTGTACATGTGGGGCCCACCGGTTACTGTTCACGAGTATTTCCCCTCAACTCTTGTGCGTTTTCCATAGCTCTCAACGGTGAGGGTTTTTTCCCTCACTAACGTAATGCTCGGGTATTTTTTTTACACCTTTATTTTTACTCGTGAGGGCTTTTTTCCTCACTGCCGGGAGTGCTCTAAGGAGTAAGGAGGGAGTAGGATATTAAATATGTGCTCCCTATTGTACGTCATGTGCTAAGCCACAAAAAATGTTTCAAATGTCAATGGTTGAGACATAAGCTACAATTAAGTAACTTGTTTCATATGATCAACATATTTCATACAAGTATTTAATGACTCAATATTTTATGGGGTCTTTCATTAAACTTAGGCAGTTACGCATGCAGCAGCGATATTAACGTAAACGTAATATACTTTGTATTTATTGATGTATTAACAAGTCCACCATTCTATTTATTCAAAAAAAAAAAAAAAAAAAAAAAAAAAGTCCACCATTCTTTAATTTTTAAAGAACTTTAGAGCATAGTCTTTCTATTATTCTCTTAACCAAAAACCCTGCCAATATCTTAAAGTATCACGTATAGTAGTATATCATCAGGTAATCATGTATTATAAGATTATAAGGTGTATGGAAATTCTTAATCTGTGGCTTAATCTAACTCTAAAAAAGTGACCAAATTATCAGGATAGTGTATGTTGTGATTATCATTAAAAGGTACTCGTAATAAGTAGGTGTATTGCTTCCTACCATTAGATGATTAGATCATATAATCAATGTATGTTTTGATTAAATAATTTATGTATATGTGAACTAATTTAGTTAATTATAGTCTAATAAGGTGGTACTCAATCGATTTGAATCCGAATACCCCGTTTATATCACTAATAATATTACGAGTGATATTATAGTAAATACTTTCAAAAATATATTTAATTTATTTAGAAAAATACTCGAATAGTCGTATATTACTGTAACATTAATACATTATTGAGTCACAAATTAAACAATAATGACCAGTTTTTTGTAGCATTGAGACAAATAATTTACTTGTACTGAATATCATCCTTAAAAAAACTTGAGCTGGCTGGGTCCATCAATACCGCAGTCAATCGACGTGGACAGCAGCTTAGTTTTATTTAACGATGGAAAATCGATGAATGTGAAATTGGAATAAATATAATGCAGCCAAAATAAATGCTATCAATTGTTTAATTTTCAGGCATTATTTGCTACCGTAGATTATGATATGATGATTCAGAGAAATATCTTAAATATCAACAAGTTTATTTGGTTAATGTTTGGCGTGTGATTATATATTATCAAGATCAGATACAATACTTATTATTGACATTTAGCATGCATTAATACAAAAATTTAAAAAAAAATAAAAAAAATCTTACTTCATACGCAATAACAAATTTCTTAATGGATGTAGTACTAAATTAAATAACTAAACTTTGTTTGCATCATTGTTTTTTTAGTCACTTATGTTCTTAAATTTCAATGTAAGCACACGCAAATCCATTCAACATAAATTTGTGCTAAGCCCACAATATGTTTTTACATATCCTTATTAAACGTTGAAGACGAAAGTAAATAAGGGGGATCTATTAGTTCCTAAGTAGTTTCCATAGATTTTTTTTTTTTTTTTTTAAAAAAAAAATAAAAAAAAAAATCAGAAAACCTAATTAAATTTGAGATTTGATTTGCGTGGAAGCTGGAAGTAATATCATTGGCCAAACATTTTTTTTAACTATTTAATGTAAATTTTTGTTGGAGATGCACAACATGTAGCACTGTCAAAACGGTTTGACAGTTCGGTTTCGGTTCGGTTTGAAATCGGTTCGGTTTGAAATCGGGTCGGTTTGAAATCGGTTTAAATGTCTAACGGGTCGGTTTCGGTTCGGTTTAAATAATTATCGGTTCGGTTCGGTTTCGGTTTATTCTTGAACGGTTTAAATTCGGTTCGGGTTCTAAACGGTTCGGTTTGTAAACGGTTCGGTGCAAACGGGTTGCGGTTTGTTAACGGTTCGGTGTAAACGGTCTTTAACCCGATTTAAATTCGGTTCGGGTTGTAAACGGTCCGGGTAGTAAACGGTTCGGTGCAGACGGGTTGCGGTTTGTTAACGGTTTGGTGTAAACGGTTTTTAACCCGGTTTAAATTTGGTTCGGGTTGTAAATGGTCCGGGATGTAAACAGTCCGGGTTGTAAACGGTTCGATGCAGACGGGTTGCGGTTTGTTAACGGTTTGGTGTAAACGGTTTTTAACTCGGTTTAAATTCGGTTCGGGTTGTAAACGGTACGGGTTGTAAATAGTCCCGGTAGTAAACGGTTTGGTGCAAACGGGTTGCGGTTTATTAATGGTTCGGTGTAAATGGTGATTATACCGGTTCAAACAGTTTCAGGTTGGAAACGGTTCGGTTCTTTTTTGGTGTAGTTTTATTTTAGTTCGGTTATAACTGGTTCGGTTCGTTCACGGGTTTGGTTCTTCTATGATTTAACATTATTTAGATCGGTTTTATTTCAGATTTACTAAATTACGGTTCGAGTCTAGATCTGTTTTTGATTTCAAAAAATTTTGTACTACTTTCTAACTTTTTGCTAGTTAACAAGTTTTATATCAAGCCGAGACTTCATCACTTCATATTGAGGCATCATATTATATGCAAATTCTCATTATTTTTATAAATACATATCATGTTATGATTCAAGTTTAGCCATACTGATCTTACTAGTTTATTACGAAGTAGATTATAAAAGTTTAGTGCATTAATGTATTATTGTTTTACTATCAGATTATTATCTGCTTCTGATTTGATCATTTAGTTAACAGTGTCATAATCATGATTTGATGAGTTGTTGTAACATCGAAATTTGCAATTTGGTATTCGATTCTTAATTAGTCAACAAGACTGATAATTAAGGCTCGTTTATCATTATATATTTGCATAAAGTTATATATGAAGATATTACAAAGTAGTTTGATTTATACAATATAATGAAAGAACACATTAATGAAGAAGAAGGTAATATTGATTCTATATCCTTTACTGGTTTACCCCTAAGGCTTAAGTCACTAATTAGTAATTAGTAATTATTTAATTAGACTAACAAGTTAATAAGAAAGACTAACTTTTAACTTAAGTCTAACATATCAAATACTGAAATGGTATTAGTATATTACCGAGTAGGATAGTCCAGTACACTATTATTCTATTATGCAGCTATGCTAAATTGACAATTGCTTATATACTATATAGTCATATTACGATATTAGTCAATCACTCATGTAGTCATAACACATTTCTAATTAAGTAATTTGTATTTATGTACTAATCTACTAGTCAATTATATCATTTATAAGTTTACACGATTACAAGTGTATTGCTTATACGTACAAATCCGTAATATTACTAGCTCTCTAAGATATGACGTCATTATATTATTAAACGGTCTTCGATTTTTTTATTAATTGCAACGCTAGACATTTACACGCTAACTGATTCACATTTTATAATCTAAAGAACTTAATATTTTAATGTGTGTGTTAAAAAAATTTATAAAAAATTAAAAACTGATATTATGTAGGTGTATATCGTTTTATCGGGATTCGAGAAATGTAATTAGTTTTTTTTTTTGAAACCATGTAATTAATCAATTGTATAAAAGTTTGTTTAATGTTGTTAAACAAAAATTAAAAATTTTGATTATTACAAAGTGGAAAATTGATTTTATTTTTTGGTTGACAATTTCTTCAAAATATGAATGGTGGGAAATTTCCCTCCAAAAACCAAAAGGAAAAACAAATTTTAGATTTAGAATTTAGATATTTTGAGTTAGAATTTCCCTCCCAAAATAAGAAAAAAACCCTAGCTTCCTTCTCTTCCTTGATTCTCAGCCGTCATATATAAGTTTTTTTTTTCCCATCTTTCTTTCTTCTTTCGTTCTTAGCTTCTTTCTTCCAGTTCTTTCTTCCAATCTCCAAGCTCAGCACCTTCTTTCAATCTCTCTCTAGCTACTCTCAAGCTAAGTTGAAGGTAAATTTATACTTACTCAAGCTAATCTCGATTTTTTTTTCCGATTGTTCATGATTTTGATTGTTTCCGATTTTTTTTTCTGTTTTTTTTTTTTTTTTTTTTTTGTTTTTAGCAATTTATACGATTTTACAACCATACCATCCCAGCTATATGATTTTGTGATATACTATACTTCGTATTAATCAATTACATGTATTTTTTCACTAATTAATTTCTTATACATTATCTGTATTCTAAAATTGTTTAATAGCTGAGATTAGTGGTGTTACTGGAATCTTATTGGTAGTAATGTGTTAAAGATTTCCTCAAGTTTAATCATCTGAAGAAGTATTTGTGAATAATACAAGATGTGAGATTGATCCTTGTTAGAATTTTATTTTTAACAATCTTCTGCTGCATTTAGACTTATAGATTAGGAAACTCTTAGCTAGAACAAAAGACCACTTACTGAAATGTAAAATTCAGATGTAAAATAGAAAGACCACCCTATTATTCAGATGGTCATTCATTTTAAACTCAGATGTGAATTCCACTGCTGGCTTTGGTTATGTGAGGTTATGGTTATGTGAGGTTAGCAGTCTTGTTTTGGGATCTTGGTTGGGGGTCATATATTTCTGAATTCTTGCTGTTTGAGTGGTTTACACCAATGTCTGTTCCTTTTATTTATTAAATTTCATCTTTTCCCCCTGCTTTCCTATCTCAGACGTTATCTTGACATTTTGTTTTTTGTTTTTTGTAGTATATCAATCCAATTGTACAAAATTCACAGCATCCTCTGAAAGCAAACTTATTGTATGCAATTGAAAGGATTTTGAAGCTCTCAGTGCCAAATTTGTACGTTTGGCTGTGCATGTTCTATTGCCTTTTCCACCACTGGTGATTTGATTGCTACATCTCCATCAATCATATTGTACCTTTGACTAGTGTAATAGGAATGGGTCCATTGAAAAACATGATCAATCATCTTAAATTGAATAGAGGTAATCTATGTTAGCTTGAGCGGAAGTGGAGAATGGGTCGGACAAAGGTTAAATTCATGTTTAAATGTTTAATGGTGGGACTAATATAATACTAGTAATAAAGTTAAGTCCTTTTTTTACGAATTCATGTTCAATAATGAGGAGTCCTCAGAGGGTTGTTTCCTCTATAAAGATTAAAGAGTATGAACAAAGTTTGCTATTAGGCTATTAGCCATAGCAAACTAATTTGTACTCTGAGCAAAGAACAACTCTTGTAAATATATTGCGTGAGGTTTGTAAATATATTGATTCTTCAGACTCTAGACTCACTCAATTTGAGCATGCTCTTCATGAGGTTAACTGTGTGTTTAATGGAAAGTTACGTCTTGATGTTGTGACTCGTTGGAATGCCACATATACGATGCTTCGAAAAGCTTTGGAAGCCAAGGAAGCCTTGAAATTGGTTATTGATAGGTTTATGGGTTATGAATTCAAACTTTCGAATGATGAATGGGATACCCTTACTAAAATATGTAATTTCCTAAAGCCATTTCATGAGATCACTGTATTATTTTCTGGTTCAGAATATCCTACTGCAAATTTGTATTTTGCTAGTGTTTTAAAAATTGAGCACACAATAAGTAAAGCCCATATAGATTCTAAACTTGCACCCATGGCAAAAGTTATGCTTGAAAAGTTTGAGGGCTATTGGGATGAATATAGTTTGATCCTTTCAATTGCTATTGTTCTTGATCCTCGTTATAAGCTTGTTCGAGTGACGAAGATGTTAAAAGTGCTTTATGTTGATGAGGCATGTGTTGAAAAGGCGAAAGTGATTAAAGATGCTCTTTTGGAGTTGTATAACTTTTATTCTTCTATGTCTTTCGGTTTTACATCAAGTACAATTGCTCCACCAGCCATTTCAGCTGTTATCGATAATTCAAATAGTCACTTGGATGATGATATATTCAAGGTAATCAATTTCTGTTTATTATGGTTTACAAAATTAATAATTGTATGTTTTAATTTTATTATTTAATAAAAGCATTTTGTTTGAACTTTTCTAGTATGTTGATAATGATGATGATGATGAGGATGACTCATCAAATCGGCCATCGATGGAGATTGATTCTTATTTGTGTACTCCTCGGCAACCAATTTATGAAGGGCAGAAGTACGATGTTCTTAAGTATTGGGAATCTCAAATTACTGTGTACCCCATATTAGCTGTTATGGCTAGGGATGTTTTGGCCATTCCTATTACATCGGTAGCCTCAGAGTCTTCTTTTAGCATGGGTGGTCGTATTTTAAACAAGTATAGGAGTGCGCTTTTGCCTAAGAATGTCGAGGCGTTGGTGACCACACAAAACTGGTTACGTGGTTATGATTGTGATATTGAAGAAGACGTCCTTGAAATTGGTAAACAAGTGATAGATGAAAGTGTTGCATCTAATTAAGAAGACGTGATGTTGTATTGTAGTGAACTAGTGATGTTTAATATATATTGTGTTGCTTCATTGTTAAAATGTTTTAATTTCATAGAACAAGTATTAATAGTTTTAGTCACATTACATATTGATATGTTGTTCCTTATTTGTCTCGAATTATTTATTATTTCTGTCCCGCTAAATATTCATCTTGACCTGCAACCGACTCGCCCCTTAAATGATTTGCATCGACCCACACTGACACGCCCAATAACCACTCTTAGTAGTAACTAGTTTGTAAACGGTTCGATTTATAAGAATTCGGTTCATAAACAGTTCGGTTTATAAGCGGTTCGGTTTATAAACGGTTCGGTTTGTAAACGGTTCGGTTTGTAAACGGTTCGGTTTATAACGGTTCGGTTTATAACGGTTTTTATGACGGTTTAAACGGTTTCGGTTTGTAAACGGTTCGGTTTATTTTCGGTTCGGTTTCCTTTCCGGTTCGGTTTAGATTTGGTTCGGTTCTAAAACGGTTTAACGTTATTCGGATCGGTTCGGTTTCGGGTTTACTAAAATGCGGTTCGGGTCGGTTTTCGGTTTCAAAAAATCGGTTTTTAATCGGTTCGGTTCTCATTCGGATCGGTTTGAATCGGTTCGGTTTCACCGGTTCGGTTCGGTTTTTGACAGTGCTAACAACATGCCTTCAGCCTTGTGCCCACACGGCCACACTCTTTTACCCAAATTCAATTCATCACTGCATGACATAAGTGACCGGTCAATATGCAACCCTTTTAATTTAACTTCAACTTTGTCTTTTTTGAGCACCAACATCAACATGCATGCATGCTTCGTAACAAGAATGAAAATATGCCTGTCTAATTTTATTTTAACATAAACTAATCATTGTATGAAATGTTTGGGGAAAAAAAAAACGTAATATCTTTTGAATTTTTTTTTGACCTTATATTGTTTGAAATTAGTAGAACATATTTTGGTTAGATTATTGGAGACTAAACAACCCACTTTTTATTGCACACAAGCATGACAAAGGGCCAAATTAAAGAACGAAACTAGATATATCTTGATTTGCGGTAAAATATATATATAGCACTCTGTAATATTGATGTCATGACGGCTAAATTCTTATTTTTCATATTAAGTGTCACGTATTTAATATTCTTTACCAACAATAATTAATAGTATATTTTTATCCCATTAGATTAGACGAATTGACCGTAACTTAATCTTAATACAAGTAAAATTTAAAATAGCTACTAGAAAACCCGTTCCTTTATTAGTGACTTAGAAATGAAGACAACTTTTTTCATGTATATTTAAAAAGGTATATACAATTTCCTTATCATAATTCCCCATATATTATATTAATATTTTTAATTTCTATATTACTCGGTATAATAATTTATAATCACTATTTATCTTTTCCATCAGATTAGATAGATTGAACATCTTGTTAATTCATGTAAAAATTAGCTACTTGAAAACCGGTTTCTTTATTAGTGATTAGGAAATGAAGACAAGATTTTTCAAATATTTTGAAATGGTGTACAATTTCATTATCATAATCTCCAATAAGATAAATAAATTCACATGTTAAATTCCAATGTTATAAATAAATTAAATATATACAAGTATATCATAATCATCTTCTATTTCATAACGAGACTTTTTATTATTATTATTATTATTATTATTTTTTTTTTAAGTCTATTCGCGACCTCTAGCATTTTTCAAATGAAATTAAATACGAAGTAGTATTCCTTAAGAAATACTCGTATTGTACAAGGTAGGAAATACGTGTGCAAGGTGGACGGTGGTGAATGGTTGAGAAACAAGATGCATTAAAAATAAAAAATACGTAGTAATACGGAGTACAAGTAAGAGTATTACTCCAATACTATAAATTGAACTTCTCAAACCAACTCAAAACCCAGGAATCTTCCTTCTTCACCAGTATTTGATCCCTTCTTTTCTTCCATTTTCTCTCTCCTCAACCAAATATTTTTAGAGAGATAAAGATGGTGATTGAAACAAACATATAAAAAAATAAAAAAAATAAAAAAGCTCTTTTTTAAAATTTCCTTTTTATTTCTTTTTGACTCTTTGTGCTTCCAAGCAGTATTATATCACCATTTCTTCTTCTCTTCTTCTTCTTCTACTTCTTCCCCTGTTTATCAGCTAATTTTTCAGGTAATTTATTTATGTTTTTGTTTTTCTCTGTTAAAATTCATAGTACTAATTACTACTTTTGTTGACTTTAATTCTTATATGTTTTAATTATTGGGATTAAAATGATTTCTGATTCAGGAAACTTACAGGTCCAAACTCTGAGGAAGATTCGTATGATTAGTTTTGGATTTCTGAAAACAAATTTCATTTATTTCTATAAATTTATACCTTTGTGAATAAATTCCCCTGAGAATATACTATTTTGAGCTGTTTAACTTTTCTAGATTTTGATCTTTTCACCTTTTATTTTATTTTGGGCAACATCCAAATCTTTTGTAATTAATACCCAAAAACATATAATAAATCATATTCCTTTTAATCAAATCAATCTGAATTTTTCTAGAAAATTTAATTATCAATGAACATCAGCTGACTTGTTGACTAAACTTTGAAAGACTTCATTCACTTTTTAACTCTCCAACTTTTATTCTGTTATTACAAATTATAATTATATCATATTATTATTATAGAGAAAGAAAGATAAATAATATTAGTAACAATACTAATGTAAATTGGTTGCTAATTTTGTGCAGGAAGTTAAGGTTGTTGTAAAAATGTTGGAAAAAATTGAAGAATTTGAGTTTGAGAAAGTGATCAATGAGTTTGAAGAACTAAGCAAGAATGCAGGAAAAGTACAGGAGGAAACACTGAGGAAGATTCTAGAAGAAAACGCGGCGGCCGAGTATTTGCAACAAGTAGGCCTTGATGGAAGAACAGACTCAGAGAGTTTTAAGCAATGTGTTCCTATTGTAATTCACAAGGATTTAGAACCTTATATTCAAAGAATTATGGATGGAGATTCTTCTCCTATTCTTACTGGAAAACCTATTCCAACTCTTTCTTTGAGGTACTTTACTATACTCACCTTATTCATATCATTGTCTAGTTGTTTTTATTTTTTTAAAACATTTTATTTTAAGTGTTTCGAGTCATTGTTGTTAGGGTCGGGATCCTTTGTAGGTACTATACTCAGCTCATTCATATGATTCTTTAGTCGTTTTATATTTTAAGTCTATTGAGTCATTGATGTTAAGGTCGGATCTTTTCTAGGTACTATAGTCAGCTCATTCATATGGTTGATTGATTTATTGCAGCTCTGGGACGACTCAAGGAAAACGAAAATTTGTACCATTTAATGATCAGCTCTTTGATAATACTATGCAAATCTATCATACTTCTTTTGCGTTCCGAAACAGGTAGATATTTATTTTTTCCTATCTATAGAGTTGCAATTTAGAAAGTAGTTAGAGATTAGAGTATTATTTGCTTGATTATGTCAAGTATCTGCTCCCTTTTTAGATTTGATATTTAATTTCTTTTAGAATCTTTACTTTTTTTATGGAGTGTCGATTATCCATACCTACTTCGGAGTGTCAAGTGCCCGACACGAGTATTATTAAGGATCAATGTAACAGTTTAGAGAATAATTGGATTGGTTTACATAATTGATGACTCAAATGTTGTACACTTTCGTTTTGTTGGCAGAGAATTTCCTATAAAAAATGGAAAAGCGTTGGTTTTCCTTTACAGTAGCAGACAGTTCATTACTGAAGGAGGCCTTCCTGCTGGGACTGCAACAACGAATGTTTTTCGCCACCCGAAATATAGAAAGTTAATGAAGGGAATTCAATCCCAAAGTTGCAGCCCTGACGAAGTGATTTTCGGGTCTGATTTTCATGAATCATTATACTGTCATCTCCTGTGTGGCTTACTGAACTACAACGATGTTCAAATCATTTCATCTACATTTGCTCATAGCCTTGTTCAAGCATTTCAAACATTTGAACAAATTTGGGAGAATCTTTGCTTTGATATTCGATTTGGAAGTTTGGATGACAGAGTAACTGACCCAATTACTCGTGCTGCTATGTCCAAACTGCTAAAGCCTAACCCTGAGTTGGCTGACCTGATAATTGAAAAATGCTCGGGTTTAAGCAAATGGTATGGCCTTATACCAGAGCTTTTCCCGAATGCTAAGTATGTTTATGGGATAATGACAGGCTCTATGGAGCCTTACATTAAACAATTAAGGCGGTATGCTGGGTGGTTGCCTTTGGTTTGTGCTGATTATGGGGCTTCAGAAGGCTGGATTGCAGCAAATGTCAACCCAAGATCACCTCCTGAAGAGGCCACCTTTACTGTTCTTCCGAACATAGGGTACTTTGAGTTCATTCCTTTGAACGAGACTAGGAATGGTGGTGCTGAACCAAAGCCTGTTGGACTAACTGAGGTTAAACTTGGCGAAGAATATGAAATCATCCTCACCAACTTTGCAGGTATGATAATCCTTGTAATTATTTTTATTATGGTCTACAAATCAATATTAATGCTACATGTTATATTCAAATCCGACTAGTTACTTATTAGAGACCGTACGTGACTACGTGTCATCCCCTATTATGGCCATTAGACATTACGAGTAGTTGTCTAACTAATTATACAAATAGGCTTGTCGTGTTATTTGGTTACCCTACTGGGACCGATTTCTGTTGATGTATTCCCTCAAAATTTAGAATTTAGCAATTTTTTGGTTTTGAAGATAATAGGCTAATAACAAACAGCCTGTAGAAAAAGGGTTTATGTAATTATGCTCACTAATCATATTCCACTATAAAGATCAAAGTCATTTGTAATGTTCAAACACAGTACATACACTTGGACACTTACGTTTGGTTAGAGAATATATTGGACTAGTCACTCCAAAACATAATAAAAACCTTATATTATACATCTAATCTAGGTTCCAGATCTAGTTGATATTCATGGACCATAGTATATTTGTCAAATTTAATCATCTTTATGTGGGAATATCATAGTCTGATGATGTCTTTGTCCAATAGCATGTTGTTGTTGCCTACTGGTGGAATCATAGTCTGAATTCACTTTACCTAAATTTTTCCTGCTAGTTTTGATTAGCCTCCTATCCTTATTCAGGATCCCCTGCTTAGTTGTGTTCTGTGTGGTGCAGTCAGGGGAAGATGGGGCCACCATGGTCGGCTGGGCTCCATTCTTCCCTTGTCGTCACATAATAAATTCTTTTGTTTTACTTTTTGTGTACCATATATACGTCACTTATTTTAATTTGTCTGTTTAACGTATATGTGAATTTTAATTAAAAATTGGTCCATTGGTAGGTCATAGGACTATGATATGACTATTATCAACCAATAAACTAGATTGCGGATTGACACAAAGATGGTACACAAAAAATGGGATCGAAAATTTGTGTAGCATAGTGCCTTGCACATTACAGCAGAGGATAGTAACACAGTTAAGAGTGCAGCCATATCTTTAGTGGAGACTTTATTATCCCAAAGAAGCCTAACATAATAATGTATATCCCATCAAAAGCTTCTACAAGTTGATCAAAATAATTTATGAAAGCAAAGTATTATTAGTATATGATTCTTGGAAAGATGCTTTGAAACAAGTAAAATATAAAATATACTTATCCAGCTGTGATTTCTGACTATTTTGCTCTGCTTTTCTTTATTTATTTATTTTGTTCTTTCAATTCATGATCCAAGCTTCTGATTTATTTATTGGTTGATGAATAATCTAAGTTTGTTTTCCTGTCAATTTCAAATCAACATCAACTCCAACTTTGTTATAAATGGAATTGCACAAATAAAATAGTAAGAACAATGTTACCGAGAATAAGACTGAGTCGCGGACTATGTCGCTCTCTTTAGAACATTCACGGCACTGTCTCAAACTTGTGCAAGCAGCTCGTACCAACCCGGATGCCCCCAGGATAAAACAGTCTTCCACAAGTATAAAATACCGGCGGTTTTGCACCGAACCACCGGACAATGGAACACCAGAAAATCAGAAAGAAACTGCTCGACTGTTTTGAGAGGAAGAGAAAATATATTTTGCAAAGTGGTTTTCTGTTTTTTTTTTCCGTGTATTTAAAAACAAAGCTGGAACCGTCCTTTTATAGGTAAAGATACGTAACAACTTAAGCATGAAAACGGGAGAAAGATTAGCAACGTTTACTGCAATTAGTGTATTCGTTAAGCAAGAATCAAGGCATTAAATCAGTTGCAACGTGTAGCAGTAAAACAGCAACGAGAATCAAGCAATGTAACGGAAAAATTTGGGTAGCCCAAGGGCCACACCCCTTTAGCCCACTCTCTATATTATAAAGAGAGTAAAACTCTCATTTCCCACCAATGTGGGACTTTGAGTTTTTTCACAAAATTCACACACTACACACTTGTTGTTCCAACAAACTTCCTAGCTAAATTGTTGATATTAGTTCATAACAATGATAACATACTTAAAATAATGCTGAATGTCCCTATTATACTTGCAGGCTTATATCGTTACAGGCTAGGAGATGCTGTCAAGGTAATGGGGTTCCACAACTCAACTCCTGAGCTGAAATTCGTATGTCGTCAGAACCTTATGCTAAGTATCAACATTGACAAGAACACGGAGAAAGACCTACAACTCGCGGTGGAAGAAGCAAGCAAGTTACTGATAGCCGAAAAGATAGACCTGATTGACTTTACCAGCCATGTAGATGTAACCAAAGAAGTTGGTCACTATGTGATATTCTGGGAGCTAAGTGGTGAGCCTGATGAAAATGTGTTGAAGGAGTGTTGCAACTGTTTGGACCGATCATTTGCTGATGCAGGGTATGTGAGTTCGCGCAAGGTAGGAATGATTGGACCACTTGAGCTTCGGATTGTGAAGAAGGAAACCTTCTATAAGATACTGTTGCATTGCTTGAGCATGGGGAATACTCTTAACCAGTTTAAGACTCCAAGATGTGTTGGGTCTAACAATAAGCCAGTCTTACAAATTCTGTGTAATAATGTTGTTGAAAGTTATTTTAGTACTGCATATTAGTAAGTTAAATTAGAGTAATGTGTATCATCATCATTCATCAGTGTATGTTTTTAGTAAATGTTGTTTATTATAATGTTTTTTCACAATGATAGAATGGAAGCTAAGTTTTATTATTTGGTCTTCCATGTTTTCCTTTTAGCCCTATTTTTTCAGATGGAAACTATTTTAATGGTCAAAATTATGTTTATTATGAAACAAAAATATTACTTCGTATTTGATACATGGATAATAATAATACTCCCTTAGACCCTCAGTCCCTTAATTAGATTCCTACTTCAACTAAATTAAGAGTAGAAATCTAAATAAGGGACGAAGGGAGTATATATTATTCATTCCTTTTTGGCTAAATTCAATTGGATGATTTTTTTTTGGCAATGTAAATAATTTTAATGACATTTAATGTAGGTAGAGTGATGATGAGGTGGACTCTATCTTGAAGTGAACTATCTTTGGTATTGTAAATTATTGGGAAGTTTTTGGTAATGTAAATTATTGTGAAGATTTTTGGTAAAACTTAATCCATCCCTAACATGCTTATAAATAAATGATTAATTAGAGTGTGGAACATACACAAAAATATTCCTCCTATTTTCTCTCCTCTCTTAATATTTCTTAATTGTTTGAGCTTCAATCGCTTTTTGTTTAGAGTGCGCAATTTTAAGTATTAGTGTCATTTTTATTGTACTATGTCAGACTATCAGGACAATTTTGCTTACAAGGTACTCCCTTTATTTCACTAATATTAAATTTGATATTTTATTTGATTAATTCAAAATAATTTTTTAATAGTCCTAATTGTACCTCGTATATTTTGCAATGGTGCATAAGATTTGACCCCAATGTTTTTGACTTTTTGGATTCCCTAACCAACTAAAAAAAGTCAAAGTTTGAATGCTTTTCATGACATGAGATCAAATTCTCACCTATACTTCCTCCGTTCTGTTAATATTGCAACAAGGAGAAATATTACGCATCTCGAAACACCTTGTATATGCTAAATATCTATAATTGTGTAAGAGTAAAAATTATAAAAAGTTGATATTGTGAAAGTATTTTATGAGACGAATCCAACAAGATCCCACTTGACTATATTTTGCTTAACGTATAATTCATATTATATGATCAAACAAGAGTGATGAATAGTGCAAAAAGTCCATTGTTGCAATATTAATAGAACGGAGGAAGTACTAGTTTATAATTATTGCTCATGTTTTGGGCTTGCAAGCATGTCTTATTGAGTTATTGCACATGTTTTGGGCTTGCAATCAAGTCTGTAATTATTGCACAACCTCTTAACATTTTTGGTCCTGTTAATCAATTTTAGTTTGGGCTTAAAATAATGTCTGCAATTATTGAACTAGTAAAAGACTCACATTTATTTTATCTTCCGTAACAACAATTGGGAGGGGAATGAAACCTAATTACGTAGAACTGATTTCCGAATTCGGATTAGCCCAAAGGGTAAACCGGGTAGAACACGAAAAAAAAACTCACATTTTTTTCTCTATCTTCATCAAATCACATATTTTTTCATTGATAGTTTTTTTTTTCATCAAATCACATATTTTTTCATTGATAGTTTTGTAGCCATTATACAAGTTTTCCCTGCTTCATTTCACATAATAATATTTTATTTTATTATTATTATTATTATTATTTTGCAACAAACATTATAATCAAGTTTTTTGACCATTAAAAGAGTTTTCTCAGTTTTCAGCACATGATTTTTCATATGATAGTTTTTTTCACGATTAAACGAGTTTCACCCTGCTTCAAATTACATTATTATAAAGTTTGGGGACCACAAAAAGTGTTTTCCCTCCTCTAGTTTCATTACATGATTTTTCTTAAGTTTGACCTTCACACGAGCTTCACCCCTGCTTTAATTCACATAATTTTTCAGCATTGTAGCCACTAAATGAGTTTTCCCTATCTTCATCACATGATAATTTTCTAAACATTAAACAAGTTCCACACATAATTCAAATCACATTATTTTTCATTAAATGAGAATCTCCCCTCCCCTACTTCATATATATTATGAGTATTTTCCATTGATAGCTTCGAACCAGCATTAAAATAAACGAGTTTCACCCTTGATTTAAAATTATTTATCAATTTTGTAACCATCAAATGAATCTCATCTTCAATTCACATTATGTTCCTTGATAGTTTTCTAAAGATCGCATGCTTTTCTTCACCCCCTTTTCAATTCACCTTTTTTCATTGATAGTTTATAATGATTGCATAATTTTCTACCTCCCATCACTTACTTTCCCCGTTTTCCTATGCTTATAAATGAATTATGAGTGTGGTTTAGACTTTAGAGTACGAAAAATACACAAAATTGTTCCTTTTCTATTCTCTAAATTCTCTACTAGCTCAATCTCTTTTACATAAGTGCACATTTCGGTAACTCATTTGCTAAATCTTTGGAGGCAATAGCTGCTTTTATAATTCAATGATGTCAAACAATCAAGTCAATTTTGGTTATAAGGTACTTACTTCGTTCCATCAAGCTAAGACTCATAACAAACAAGTCAATTTTGCTCATTCAAAACAAGGTTTTACATTGTCCAAACCATACAAGAATGAAGATTCCATTTATTGATTTTAGTTTTCTGAAAAAAATAAACCATTTTGCTTTTGTAAATAAATTCTCCGATATCTATTTTTGTAAGATTGAATCTTAAAAAATAGAATATTAAATGGCAAACATGTAATTAAGATTGAATCTTAAAAACTACAATATTAAGTGGCAGTTTTGTTCGTTTGGGCTTGCATAATTTATTGACTAGTAAAAAAGTCTTGAAAGTGGTACCTAAGATAAAACCCCCGTCTATATAATTTATCACTCTCCATAATGAGCCAGCTAAATACTACTCCCTCCGTTTTTAAATACTTGCTCCACTTTCCTTTTCCGGTCGTTTTTAAATACTTGCTCTATTTTCTGTTATGGAAAACTTTTACAATATTTAATTCATTTCTCACACTTAATGGACCCAACATAATACTCTCTCTCCTCCCATTCTTCCACTATTTTTGCTTTTTACAATTTTTATTTTCTCAACTACCTTACCTCCATATTTTATTACTTTCTCCAATTTCTCCTAAAACCCCGCGCATGAAAAAATAGAGCAAATATTTAAAAACGGAGGGACTTCTTTATATTGTTTTCTGCTGTATTGTTTCTTTGTACCTTGTTTTAGAAATTACTCACTTTTTGTTTAGAACAGTTAACTTGATGACTGAAACTAGCTTAGAATGACTTATTTGACTTGCTTTTTATATAATGTAGGAAGGTAGTGTGGAAATATTGAAAGAAAATGAAGAATTAAACAAGAATGCAGGAAATGAAGAATTTGATCCAGAGAAAATGATTAAGGAGTTTGAAGAATCAAGCAGGAATGCAGGGAAAATACAAGCGGAAACACTAAGGAAGATTCTAGAAGAAAACGCCTCGGCCGAGTACTTGCTAGAAGTAGGCCTTAATGGAAGAACAGACTCAGAGAGTTTTAAGCAATGTGTTCCTGTTGTAACTCACAAGGATTTGGAACCTTATATTCAAAGAATCATCAAAGGTGAAACAACTCCTATTCTTACTGGAAAACCTTTTTCCTCCTTTTCTGTCAGGTAATTAATTTTGTTCCTTTGAATATTCTTTTTATGCATCTTTGTTAAGGTTGATATCCAAGTAATTTTTGAGAGGATTTATGATGTTTTGTTGGTTTATTTTCATAGCTCTGGAACGACTCAGGGGAAACGCAAGTTTATACCTTTTAATGATCAACTCTTTGATAATACTACCCAAGTCTTTCTTACTACTTTTGCTTATCGGAACAGGTAAGGTCCCGTTATTTTGGACTGAAATTTACTGAACTGAACTGAACTGAACCATATTTTTTGATGTTACTTATTTTAATTTTCTTTTATATTAGGCTAACATTTCGAGCCTAATGTATTTATAAGGAAATCTTGTCCAATAAAAAAAACTCTTTTAATTTTGACCCAATTCCTATATCCACTGGCCTACCCTGTCCAATAACCAAGTCTATCCTAAAGTCGAAACAAGTAATACTAAAGCAAAATGAATAAAATTGGAGTGTTACATATTAGTTACTTAGTCTTAGAGACTAAATTGTTGTACACTTTGTTTGGTTGCAGAGAGTTTCCCATAAAAAATGGAAAAGCACTGATGCTCCTTTACAGTAGCAAACCGTTCTTAACTGAAGGAGGCGTTCCATCTGCAACTGCTGCAACAAATGTATGCGGCCACCGCGGATATAAAGATTTACTGAAGAAAATTCGTTCACAAAGTTGCAGCCCTGATGAAGTCATTTGCGGATCTGTTTTCAATCAATCATTATACTGTCATCTTCTGTGTGGCTTATTGAGCTACAACGAAATCGAAAGCATTTACTCAACATTTGCTCATAGCATTGTACAGGCTTTTGAAACATTCGAACAAGTTTGGGAAGATCTTTGCTCTGATATCCGATTTGGAACCTTGAATGACAGAGTGACTGACCCAAATACTCGTGCTGCTATGTCCAAACTGCTTAAGCCTAACCCCGACTTGGCTGACATGATCACCAGAAAATGCTCGGGTTTAACCAATTGGTATGGCCTTATACCAGAGCTTTTCCCGAATATTAAGTATGTTTATGGGATAATGACTGGCGCTATGGAGCCTTACATTAAACAATTAAGGCGGTATGCTGGAGGAGTACCTTTGGTTTGTGCTGATTACGCGGCTTCTGAAGGATGGATTGGGGCGAATATCAACCCAAGATCACCTCCTGAAGAGGTCACCTTTGCTGTTATTCCGAACATTGGGTACTACGAGTTTATTCCTTTGAATGAAGGTGCTGAACCAAAACCTGTTGGACTTGCTGATGTTAAACTTGGTGAAGAATATGAAATCATCCTCACCAACTTTGCAGGTATGTTTAATCTTTGTAATTGATTTAATAATTACTCCGTATATTTTAAAGTTTTGTCTAGTCAAAATCAATTTCTTGTAGTGTAGACAACATCAATTTCGTTCCTTATTATTATTTCAGGTTTGTACCGTTACAGACTAGGAGATACTGTCAAGGTAGCAGGCTTCCATAACTCAACTCCGGAGCTGAAGTATGTATGTCGTCAGAACCTCATGCTCTGCATCAACATCGACAAGAACACTGAGAACGATCTACAGGTGGCCGTAGAGGCAGCAAGCAAGTTGTTGGTAGCAGAAAAGGTAGACCTGATCGATTTCACCAGCCACGTCGACTTAACCAAAGAAGTAGGTCACTATGTGATATTCTGGGAGCTAAGTGGTGAACCTGATGAAAATGTTGTCAAGGAATGTTGCAACTGTTTGGACCAATCATTTGTTGATATGGGGTATGTGAGCTCGCGTAAGGCAGGAATGATCGGACCACTTGAGCTTCGGATTGTGAGGAAGGGAACGTTCAATAAGATACTGTTGCATTGCTTGAACATGGGAAATACTCCTAACCAGTTTAAGACACCAAGATATGTTGGGTCTAACAATATGCCCATCTTTGAAATTGTGTGTGATAATGTTGCTAAAAGTTACTTTAGCACTGCTTATTAGTAAGTTAAGAGTGATGTTATGTGTTTCATCATCCATAATAAGTGTATGTTTCTAGCAAACTTTGCTTAATGTTTTTTCTCAATCACAGAACGAAACTTTTGTTGTTTATCTTTCATCATAGCCCCATTTTAATTATTGCATGATTTCTGTTACTTTTATTTAAAACTGGTTAATGTCCCGTACTCCCGTGCAATGTACGGATTTTACTTAATTTATAGGGAAATACAATATTAATTTTAACCATCTACTAAAAAAAACAAATTATAGTATCCTAATATACAATTTATTTATGCTCATTTTCATAATAAAAATAAATAAATAAATAAATTAACGTCGATTAAAAAAAACCTTAATGTAAAATGTATACAAGTGTCATCACTGGTTTCACTTTTCATACTAAGTTATTGATTTGCTTACATTAATTCTCAAGAGTTTTTTCTCAGGGTAAAAAAATAAAAACCAAATTTTATCGATTTTAAATTTTCTTGGCTGGCGGTTTTAGAAGGAGGGGAAGGGGTTTCTAGAGTTTTTCGCAGGTGGGTGAATGTTTTCAGGGGAGGGGGAGCATTTTCCGGGGAGAGAGAGTGGGGGATGTGCGGCAAGGGCTGGCGAGTGAAGAAAATAGGTGGAAAAGGTTTCATAGTGAAGAAAATAGGTGGTTCTATGGTGGTGGTGTGGTGGTTTGGTTCCTTCCGTGTTTTGTAAAACAAACAACATTGTACTTGGAATGGTTTTTCATTCCATTCCCTTTGTTTCCCTTTATTCTATCTATTCCGTTTACCTTGTGCAAACCAAACGACCCCTCAATATTTTACCAACTAATTAAAATATTCGATTTTTGTTTTCATCATTTGTAAATTTGTATGGAGTATTGATACATGGATAATAGGTGTATATATTTCCTTTTTGGCTAGATTCAATTGGAAGATCTTTAATGACATTTAACCTATGTCAAGTGATGAGGTCAACTCTCTATCAAAGTGGACTCTTTTTAATTTGTTAATATAAATTATTGGGACAGAAAATCTTGTGTGGACCTGGTTCACAATAATATTATTGTGAACCTAAGGTTTATTCACACGTAACTAACATAATATTCAATATAGTAACCCTTATTTTTAACATAATAACCTTATTTTTAACATAGTAACCTTTTTTAAAATTTTGAGTGGACCTTTAATGTTATTATGAATTTAAAGTACGACATTATGTCGAATAGTGACTTAATTTTAACATAGTGATCTTTATTATTTGCTTTTATAATGTCACACTAACTTTTATTTCAATATAATAACCTTTATTATAATATAGTGGCTTTTTTTATTATTAATAAAACAATTATATTGTCTCTAATGTTAATGGTTCACAATAAATTAGTGTGAACCAAGTCTATTTAAGAAATTGTATTATTGGGAATTTTACTGGTGATGTAAATTATTGGGAAGATTTTTGGTAATAAAAATTATTGAGAATTTTATTGGTAATGTAAATTATTAGGAAGATTTTTGGTAATAAAAATTATTGGGAATTTTATTGGTAATGTAAATTATTAGTAAGATTTTTGGTATTATAAATTATTGAAAACAAATTTGGTAATGTAAGTTATGCTAATCAAAGTAGCAAACTGGATTATTATCTCTGTTAATGACAAGTATAAGACAATAATGTCATGAGTTCAAATCTCATCCACCTCCCCTTAATGAATGAGACATCTTTAAAAATACTCTTGTGTAAAGGTCACAATAGAATACAAATTATAAAACTTAATAATATATATCATCCCTTCTTTTTTCACTCAGGGTTCAATTGTTTTAATTAGGTCTATGTTCTTTAATTTGAATTTATCCTTTACCACAAATAAATAATTAATGATCAGCTAAAATTTAATCCCTTGGATGCATATAAATACAGTGCTGATTAGAGTGTGGAAATTATTAAAATACACAAAACTATTCCTCATATTCTATTTCTCTTAATGTTTCTTGCTTAAATTATTAGAGTTTCGATCACTTTTTACTTCGAGAGTGCAATTCAAAAACATCGTTGTATTGTGTTTAAATCTTTGGACACACTTTTTTGCTTTT
This sequence comes from Chenopodium quinoa, assembly GCF_001683475.1. Lineage (NCBI taxonomy): Eukaryota > Viridiplantae > Streptophyta > Magnoliopsida > Caryophyllales > Amaranthaceae > Chenopodium > Chenopodium quinoa. Next base: position 3,363,863 of record NW_018745454.1, read on the forward strand.
TGATTGCATCATGTCAGACTATCAGGACAATTTCGTTTATGAGGTATGATTTCTCATTTGCTTGATTCAAAGTTTTTTAATTTCTATGTTGGCTTAAGTGTACTTCTTGAGGAACATAACATACAGAGTATCTTTTAGTTTATTCGAATTAATTTGAGAATGGTAGAAAAAAAATTTCAAATAGTTGTAGTGGTGCATATGATTGTTAAAGTGTAAATACTTGTCAAGTACTCTCTTTAAAGAGCCATATATATTATATAAAATATGATCATTGGTGAATCTCAACCCTCACAGTAGAGATAAATGACCTTGCCCAAAGTACAAATCTCTGGCCTCAAGGTTAGAGGATTCCCTAACCAAGTAGTGTAGCCTTGCTTGGTAATTAATTTAGTGAATACTTATAAAAAATAGTCTTATTAGAGTTTGAAAGCTTCTCAAGATATACATGAGATCAAATTCTCATCACTTATACTTGTCTTGATAGACCCATGGATAGTAGTATAGCACATTAGCATAGATTAACCACAATTATGTTAATTCAATTGATTATATTTGGTCTCTAGATATGACTCACTTTGAATTTATTTATACACTAGTCCTTAAAACAAAAAGATTTTAAAATAAGATATCTTTATTTTCGTATTAATGTGTAATATAATCATGAGTTTGACACGCAAAAAAATAATAAAAATAGAACAGTTAGTTATTGATAGAAGTTTTCAAACTATTTTCGCTTTGATCAATACATCTACTGAAAGTGGCAATAAGACTGATAAGGAGAAGAATGACAAGAAAGAGAGGTCGTCATTCAACAAGCCATGTACAAATGCCTTACACTTCACTAAACATTCTTTTACTAGTTTTGATTATTATCTAAACGAAAATTCTGATAAATGATTTTAAATTTATGAAAATTAATTAAACAAAATATTTATATAATTCCCTCCATTTTATTTTTATTTATTTATTTACTTTCACTTTCTTGCCACATTGCATCTCTACATGCCACATCATTAGCCTCATAAGTTTGTGAGGATCATGTATTCATGTCTATAATTATTGCACAAGTTTTGGGCTTGCAATCATGTCTATTATTATTGCACAAGTTTTTAGCATTTTTTTATCCTATCCACCCAATTCTAAATTGAGCTTACAATTATGTCTGTAATTTATGTTTTTTTAAAAAAAAAAAAGAATTACGTCTGTAATTACTGAACTACCTTTGTAAACAATTCACGTTTTTTCCTCCCCTTGATCAAATCACATTATTTTCATTGACAGTCTTGTAACTATTAAACAGGTTTTATCCTACTTCAATTCACATCATTATATTATTAAGTATTGAGACCATTAAATGAGTTTTTCCCTCTCTTTATCACATGAATTTTCATATGATAGTTTTCTAATCATTAAACGAGGTTCATCCTACTTCAATTCACATTATTATAAAAGTATAAGGACCATTAAATGAGTTTTCCCCTTTCTTCATCACATGATTTTTCATATGATAGTTTTCTAACCATTAAATGGGTTTCAGCATGCTTCAATTCACATTATTTTTCAGTATTAGCCTTTAAATGGGTATATTTCATTGATAGATTTCAAACCACCAAACGAGTTTCACCCTTGCTTTAATTCACATTATTTTTCAATTATGTAACTGTAGTCAAATTAATTTCTCCCCTTCAATTCACATTATTTTCATTGATCATTTCGAAAAAATTGCACGCTTTCTGCCCCTTTTTCAATTCGCGTTTTCTCCGTTGATAGTTTGTAATGTTTCCACGATTTCTACCCCTCATCTTCCAACTTCCCCGTTTTCTTATGCTTATAAAAGAGTTATTATAAGGTATAGAATATACATAATACCGTTCCTCTTTTATTCTCTACGCTCTTAAAAATCCTCTACTAGTTCGAGCATTTTGTAAGATATATGCACAATTCGAAAAACCATTATGTTTAATCTTTGGAGGCAATAACTGCTTTATGATTTAATCATGTCAAACAATCAAAACAATTTTGCTTATAAGGTAATCCCTTTGTCCCACCAAACACTAATCATACGATTTTTTTTCTTACTCATTCAAAATAAGTATTTACATTGTTTTAACCATGCATATCCTCACATGTTTATTAGAATTCAAGAATATAACGATGATCTTTTGTTCCAATTGTGTGAAGTCTATATATCTAAAACTCTCAATTCAAAGGTTGAATATTTATTTTAATATACATCATTAAGTCATAGAGAAATTTACGTATGAAATCCTTCTCAATCTATACATTCAAATATGCACACAACAGGAAATGAGTATAATTTGATTCAAACATCACACAACAGGAAATGGAAATGGGTCTATCACTGGTGAGTGGTGACTAGAAACCATTGGGCCGAAAAAAAAAAGTCAACAACATTTCATTAAATATGGACCTCACATTTGTTGTTGTTGTTATTGTTGGTTTTTTTTTTTTTTTTTAAAAGTCATATTCTTTATTTTTTTATTTTAAAGTCATATTCTTTTTTTTTTTAAAAAAAAAAAACAAAAAAGTCATTTTGACTATGGAAATAAGTTGACTAAGGCCATGTTCTCGTCGAATTATTTTCAGTTTAGTTCAGTTCAGTTCAGCTCCTAATTTCCTTCTCTCATAAAATATTTATTTCGGTTTAGTTCACTTTAGTTCAACTCTAATAAGTTCAGTTCAGTCAATGAGAACATGTCCTAAGTTGACTAAACTACAAGCTTTACTATAGTACATGATATTTAATTATTTATTTATTTTTTTTTTTTTTGTTACGGAGTATTTTATATTTGGTGGTTATTTGGGCTTGTTAGCAAGATCATTATCTAACGCTCTGAACGCTTGTTAGCAAGATCTTTTCAATAAGTAACTATTTTTATAAAAGCAATACATTATTAAATGGAAGTACGTGCGATGCACGATTTGTTTGAATTTTTAAATATTTTTTTAAATATATATATTTATGTGCTAAAATTTGTTATATATTTAGATAAAATTCCTGATATCAAAAGATAATATTTTATATTTAATTAATTTAAAGTGAGAAACTTCATTCGTCAATTTTGCTTACGTGTCATTTAAATTATTTAATTCTAAATGAAATTAATAATATCGTATTTAATTGGCTACCATTAAAATTTATTATTCTACATGACGGGCTGAAAAAATTAAATGCTACGTGCCTTTTTAAAAATTCGGGAAAAAACTCTCCTTTATAAAGTACTTATATATAATTAATTCAAAATACCCTTCGACTTTTTTCCTGCTTATCTATTGTTGAATAATATTTGAAGGACGAAACAAAGGAAGAATTTGACCCAGAGAATGTGATCAAGAAGTTTGAAGAAATAAGCAGGAATGCAGGAAAAGTACAGGAAGAAACGCTAAGGAAGATACTAGAAGAAAACGCCTCGGCCGAGTACTTGCTAAACGTAGGCCTTAATGGAAGAACAGATGAGGAGAGTTTCAAGCAATGTGTTCCTCTTATAACTCATGAGGTTATAGAACCTTATATTCAAAAAATTATGAATGGAGATTCTTCTCCTATTATTACTGGCAAACCTATCCCATCCTTTTCTTTGAGGTACACTTAATTTTTCATTTTTCTTTATATTACTCCCTCCGTCTTAGAATATCTGAGATATTGGACTCTTTTTTCGCTATTCATCTATTAGTTTTGACTATAATTTTTTACTAACATAATAAAAATATATTTTATTATAAAATATGTTATTAGATAGATATTAATATAAAGTTTCATAATATAATTGTTTAAAATATTTTTCATTTACATTTAATTGTATAAAAATAAAGTTGAATCAGTGCATTGATATGTGTGCAATATTGTTAGATATTATGGGACGGAGGAATACTTTGTACAAGTATATTTAAAGTGACTTATTTATGTCATGACCAGGATCTGTTCTAGCTTAATAACTCGAATGCCCAATTATAATTTGATGGACTTGAAAAAAAAAATTATAATTGAAAGGATATCATTTAATTTATTGTTGGTTTGTGGTTTGTAACTTTGTATAATGTTTGGTTGGTTTATTTTCATATATAGCTCTGGAACAACTCAAGGGAAGCGCAAGTTTTTACCTTACAATGATAAAGTCTTTGATACCACCATGCAAATGTGGTATACTTCTTTTGCATACCGAAACAGGTAAATAATTATATATCACCCTTTCATCGAGTGAAAATTCTACAATAGCTAGTCATCTTTAAAATGACTACCACAAGTAATTATTTATACTACCTCCGGATCGTATTATATACAACTTTGGAGTATTATTTGTGAGATATAAAAAATTACAAGCATATAATATGACCCGGAGGTAGTAGCTACCTTGAAGTGTCAAGTACGGCATAGGTAAATTTGGAGTGTTACGACATTTAATTACTGACTACTCATCAATTGTTGTATGTGTTGGTTGCAGAGAGTTTCCCTTAACAAATGGAAAAGCATTGGCATTTGTTTACAGTAGCAAACCGTTTGTAACTGAAGGAGGGCTTATTGCTGGAACTGCAACAACACATGTTTTCCGCCACCCAAAATACAAAGACTTAACCAAGTGTATACGATCCCAAAGTTGCAGCCCAGTTGAAGTCATTTTCGGGTCCGATTTTCATCAATCATTGTACTGCCATCTTCTGTGTGGCTTATTGCACTACGACCAGGTCCAAATAATTTCTTCTTCATTTGCTCACAGCATCGTTCAAGCGTTTCAAACATTTGAACAAGTTTGGGAAGATCTCTGCTCTGATATCCGATTTGGAATCTTAAACGAGAGAGTCACTGATCCCACTACTCGTGCTGCTATGTCCGAAATTCTCAAGCCTAACCCAAAGTTGGCTAACATGATCTACTACAAATGCTTGGGTTTAACCAATTGGTATGGCCTTATACCAGAGCTTTTCCCAAATGCTAAGTATGTTTTAGGGATAATGACAGGGGCTATGGAGCCTTATGTTAAACAATTAAGGCGGTATGCCGGGTGGTTGCCTTTGGTCTGTGCTGATTATGGAGCTTCTGAAGGATGGATTGCAGCAAATGTCAACCCAAGATCACCTCCTGAAGAGGCTACCTTTGCTGTTCTTCCGAACATTGGATACTTCGAGTTCATTCCTTTGAATGAGACTAGGAATGGTGGTGCTGAACCAAAACCAATAGGACTTGCTGAGGTTAAACTTGGTGAAGAATATGAAATCATCCTCACCAATTTTGCAGGTATGATTACTGAAGTTCGTCTACATCAGTTCATAATACTTGTATTGTATATACTAGAATCGATTTCAAGATCTCCTGGAACCAGGAGGATAGCTCTAACCACCTGATCGAGCTATCCCTCACTCTCAGTATAATACATACTTGAATAATATTCAATGCTATATTATTATTGCAGGTTTATATCGTTACAGGCTAGGAGATGTTGTGAAGGTAATGGGGTTCCACAACTCGACCCCAGAGCTAAAATTCATATGTCGTCAGAACCTAATGCTGAGCATCAACATAGACAAGAACACTGAGAGTGATCTACAAATCGCGGTAGAAGAAGCTAGCAAGTTATTGGCTGCAGAAAAGGTAGAACTGATAGATTTCACCAGTCATGTGGATTTAACCAAAGAAGTAGGCCACTATGTGATATTCTGGGAGCTAAGTGGTGAACCTGATGAAAATGTGTTGAAGGAGTGTTGCAATAGCTTGGACAAATCTTTTGCTGATGCAGGGTATGTTAGCTCGCGCAAGGTGGGATCGATTGGACCGCTCGAGCTTCGGATTCTGAAGAAGGGGACCTTCAATAAGGTGTTGCTGCATTGCTTGAGTATGGGAACTGCTGTTAATCAGTTTAAGCCACCAAGATTTGTTTCTGATAACAATAAGCCAATCTTGCAAATTGTGTGTGGTAATGTTGCTAAAAGTTACTTTAGTACTGCATATTAGCAACTTATAATTAGAGTGATGTGTTTAAACATCCATAATAAGTTTATGTTAATTTCTAGTAGTAAACCTTATGTTTTTCTCATTGACAGAGAACTAAAGTTTTATTATTTGTCTTTCATATGCTCTTTCTGTAGCCCCATTTATCGCCTGATTCCAGTTTTTATTTTTTTTTTAATTTTTTTGGTGTTAGAGCGTGATTTTAGTTGCAATTATTAAAATCTAAGCTAGCTTTCTTTTGGTTTTCAAGGTTTTTTTTTTTTTTTTTTTTTTTTTCATGTGTATATATCAATTAAAAAACAAAACCGATTTTTTTTGTTTTTTAAACAACTGTCCGATCCACTTAAATTTAGAGAAAATAAAGTATAAAATTCGGTTTTGTTTTTTAATTGATATATACACATGAAAAAAAAAAGGATTGGACAAGCCTCAGTTTACAAATGCAACAATGTATACTTAATGTTTTAATAAAAACTAATAATAATATCAATCAATACTTTTCCTTCAAAAAAAACACACACACAATACTTTATAGTACGTCGTACGTCTATTGTTATTTTAATTATCGCAACAATTTGAAGTTTACATTATTTACAAATTCTATAATATTATAAGGCAAAAGCTAATGAGTGCCCCCGGGGCGTTACATAAGAGAGCTAAAATGTGAAAATTTTGTAGTAAAATTAACATTAATTACACCGATCGATCAATGTGTGATTTTGTCATGTATTTCGTACTTAATAGTTAATACAATTTTAAATACTCATAACATATTAATTAATCCCTTATCTAACACCTCGGGACGCTTGTTAGCAAGATCCTTATTATAATAAGTACAATCAAAGAACTTTACGTTGCTAAATGAATTAAACCACTTTTGGATGCTAGTTAATTTTGGAACGGCTTGGATGATCATATGAAGTTGCTCCACATATGATTTAAACTACCTAAAGGAGATGCACCACATTTAATAATTTAAATTAAGGTCCAAATAATTGAATATTTACTTCTAAATAAGATGTGATTTGTCATTTTCTTTCTAACAAATAATTGATACTCTCATTAAGTAGCATCTTTGCACATTGAACAAAGACATCATCACATGAATGATGCACCAAAAAGACAACAATACCCTCTTGAAACACTATACAATCATCTCAATTCTCAATATCAAGGGTGATATAGTAATATCATATCAAAAATAAACAAAATTTCCCTTTTATAATTATCCGAGTTAAAGTTTTTCCTGCTTAGGAAAAACATTAGTCCATAAATTAAGAAAAAAAATTACGTGAGAATCTCTCTTACAAATGGGACATACAAGACAAAAAACATGTCTTGGTGTCCCTAAATCTTGATCTTCTTTCTTCATCATGATTCATGAATAAATGTACCTAACTTCCTAGGAAAAAAATCATCAAAATCTCATAAAAAATACTTCCAAAAAATTTATGGGCCAAAAATATGTCAAAAAACAAGGTACATTTTTATGATAATAATGAAATGTTAGGAGAGAAAGAAAAGATGATGAAAATATGGGATTGTGGGAGTCCTTTGTATGACTCCTATGAACTGGCTTCAGTCACCCAACTGATCGAACGGCACCTGATGTTTCTCCCGTCGTCCCTCGGCGGCTCGAAAAGGCGGTTTAAGTTGCATCATGAGAATCATATTCATGCACCATCTACTTCTAAGGGTGTACATGTGGTTAGTACAGTTGTATCACTGAATTGTACTCCGGGAACAAAAGGAGAAAAAGGGGTGTTTGGTAGGTTAAGTGGGTGCATAGGAAGATTTGCTCTTTGTGGAGGTTTTTAAGAGGAGAATGAATTATGAAGATCAAGTTCAACAAGTTTTAAATTCCTAGATTTAAGTGGTTTATGTAATGTTTCTTGCATCTGATTCTTACAAAAAAAAATTATGTATTAATCATACATCCAGAATAAAACAGAATATTTTATCATAAGGTTCAAGAGTAATACAAGTATATATGTTCCGTTTTTATTTTTTTTAATAACTCCGTACATGTTTATTACGTGAATAAAAATTTTGGTCTGAAGTTCTGAACTATGTAATAATAATACGAAGTATAATATCAATATAACAATATTTTCTGCTAGTAGAGTAGTAGTACTATAGTATACTCCGTACTTAAATTCATCTTTTTGTAGGAGTACTCCATAGTAGACAATTTTTTTTTTTTTTTTTTAATACTACGAGTATAATTTAATATTCTATTGCAATATTTCAACTAGGTCGATTCTTGCATAAAAAAAAAAAGAAAAGAAAAGAAAAAGGAAAAAGACTTGTTCACGGATCGGATTTCAGAAATTGATATTCAATTCCGATCCAAAGATTATCCAATGTTCGGATAATTAAAAGTTTCGGATTAGATGCTTCAAATATCCATTAAATTTCGGATTATGATTACTTTCTAAATTTTACAAATCTTACTACTTTTTAATTGTTAAGTTGTAATACGACATAATTTTAACAAAATATTAGTCTTTTTACAATAAAATTATCATTAAATATATTAAAAATATTATAATAAGTTAATAATACATGGATCATTTTTATGTAAGAGGTCTAATTAAGAAAGAAATCAAGACCTTGATAGGCCCAATTAAAAAAACAATCAACAACGTGGTACATGTTCATTTCAGCGTGGGCCTTTAGTCTATGTTTCAATTCACATGTTAAATGATGAAGTAGCGAGTTGGACATCCTACCTTAAACTTGGACTCTCTCCTTCCATCTTCTAAACTCCATTATCATCAATTACGACTACAATTGTTAATTTTATTATTGATTACTCCATCTATGGAGCATCTCATGGTACCTTCGTTTTTCTGATGTATATCATTTTCATCCATTTTTCTAAACTCCCCTATTTTTTTAATTCTTATATAAAAAAAAAAAAAAAAATTTTACTAATTTTAATTTATTTCGTTTAGAACAATACATATATATATTTTTTATATATATATTTTTATATATATATTACCTCACTTGTGGAGCTCAATTCAGTCAATTGTAATTATTAAATCTCTTTAATAACTCCCCTTTATAAAATGAAATTGCTAACATAGGTGGTCTTCATTTTATTTTATTTGTTTTTAATTTTTGTTGCAAAAATAACTTAATGTAACTAAGAGAACAAAGAGAGTAAAATATATCATTTTATTTTGATACATAATAAGATATAGTATTAAGAAGTGATTCTTTAAATTGTAGAAAATCACCTAACTACCCAAGCTTTCTTAAAAAACCAACATGAAAACACCGTGGCGTAATTGCTGCCGCCATCAAATTTCTAATGATTGTCAAAAAAATAAAATAATTAATTATGATTGCATCATCATGCATTAAATCATACAATATCTAATTACACATTAATTATGATAAAAAACAATTTTAAAATATCTCTCATTATGAGCCAAAGAGCAAGAGACAAGACAATTATTCGTTTGAAGAAACAACTAAATAAATCAATCACAAACACTGCCAAAAAGCTTACTTGTCTGTAATTGATAACAAATTTGTATTTTTTGTTTGACAGCATATGAAAGCCATGTACTAACACAACATTAACATAAATATTATTATTAACAATTAAGAGATATTTAGCCTTATAATATGTCAAATAGTTTATAAATTAATTTATTAAAACACAAGATTAGTGTAGCTAATTAATAATATTGCATAATAAGAAAGTCAAAAGTAGCCAAGGAGGTAATTGTTGCTGGTATAATGGTGGGGTATGCAACACCCAATCATACCCTACTTAGTTTACTGTAAGACTCTTTTTTTGACAGAAAACTACTTAAAGACTAGGAAGACTATATACCATAATCTATGTATTTGCTGACCAAAAAGGAAAATTATGTGAAAAAGAGAAGATTAACCTAAATGATAAGCTTTTTCTATTTTGGTTTGGTGAGGGGGATGGACAAACACTAAATGCCATTTTACATTTTATATAAGTGTATCCAATAGGGTCATATTTCATATTTGTAGCATTTGTACTCCTATTGATTTGGAATTTATTCATATATATAATGACAAATGACAAATATTAGGATTTAAGAAGTACCTAAAAGATTTAGGTTTTACGTGAGCATATATCGGAGTACTTGGTACTATGTAGGAGGGAATGGAAACAATTCAAATAAATGATAAACGTTGATGATTATACGAGATAAAATCTTGAATCATGTAATTGTTTTCAATATTTGGGTTAAAGATTTGGTTCTGATGTAAATCTATTCTCATTTTTATTATATATATTTTTATGTTTACACATGTTATTTTATTGTTCTTAATTTTAAATAACAATGCAAGATGAGACTTTTCATGATTGTTCAAAAAAAAAAAAATAAAAGACTTATCATTAAACTCTTAAGTTTAATAGATGTTACTGTAATTATTATCGATTACTTCGTATCTCACATATAATTGATTAAAAATGAATTAGGTGAACCTGATTGATGATTTATTTGACTTGTATTCTTTTTTTTTTAGGACATTTTACTTATTTATATATATATATATATATATATATATATATATATATATATATATATATATATATAATTTTTTTTATATAACGAAGTAGTTATCAATTTCTACTTAGATAGGACTTAAAATAAGAAATTATCGTTAAGGGCTAGTAACTTTTAGTCAATTTTTTTGATTGTTAGGTAAATGAAAAATGGGAAAACTATTCTCTAATTTCAAACTTCATAGAAAATATTCTATATCTCCATTCAAAAATCAAAATTAAACTATACGCAAAACTTGTAGTTTACTCACCTAAGCTAGACAATAGCTCTTCAAATATTCTCATTTATCTCATTTTCACAACGGCCAAAACCCCTCTTTTACTTTCTCTCAATAGTCGCCATTAAGCATTAAACCCAAGAAACACAAGGAATAAACAAAGCAACTTTTAATTTTTTTTAATTTAATTTTTTCTTTTTTTGACTGAAAAATAAAAAAGCAAATTAAAGCTGGATAAAAAGGAAACTCTCGCATCAATATTTTTACCTTTAAACATCTTACAACGATGTCGTTCTATCACTTTTTTCCCATTTGTATTGCTTTTAGCCTCAAAAAACAAAAAAAATATTAAATAAAAAAATTAAAAAATTAAATAAAACCTCTGTAAAAACTTTATTTCTTGATGTGAAAGACCGCGAGAATGGCAAAATGTTATCCCAACTCACAACTTTCCTCGATTGCTAAACCCAGAAAAAGCAAAAGGATCCCTTATTTTTTTCCCCTTAATTTTTTTTTAAAAAAAATTTGGAGTATATTTTTTGCTTATTAATTTAATTTGACACCCTCAAAAATTGACAGTACTACTACAAAACAGAGCATATTTTCTTGTAACTTTCACTTCTGGGTTTCTGTAATTTTCTCCCCTTTAATTTGGAGCCCTTTTAATGTTTGTTGGGTCAATTCTTCCTACCAAGTTTTCCTATTTTTCCCAGAAAAAACCCCACAAAAAAAATTCTAAAAAAATCTAGAATTTGTACTTTTTCCTTGGCTTAAATGGGCTATATTAAGTTTTGATTTTGATTTTGTTTTTGTTAGATCAGTGATGTTACTTGTGTTTTGTAATTTTTCTGGGGTTTAATTGAAAGATCCCAATTTTTTTTTTAAAAATGGCAGTGGAATCATCTAAGTTAAGGTTGGTTCGTTGCCCCAAATGTGAGAATCTACTTCCTGAACTTCCTGATTATTCTGTCTATCAGTGTGGTGGCTGTGGTGCTGTTCTTCGAGGTACTTTCAATTTTCCCCTTTATTTTTCTTTAAAGTTTTGCTTAATTTATCTTCTGGGTTTGTTTGGAATTGTATTTTTTTGCATGATTTGGGTCATTGGGTGTTATATTTATATATGTTGGTTGTAAATTTGCAGCAAAAAAGAATAATCTAGAAGCTGGTAATGGGTCACAGAGGTCCATTGAGGAGAGGGTTGGGGTAATTTCTGAGAAATCTGAGAGTAATTCTGGGAAAACTGATAAATTTTTGGGGAAAGGAGCTATTTCTGGGGTTGAGAATGATGAGGTTAGGGTGAGTAATAATGGTGAAGGCAGTAATGAAGTTGAAAATTTTGGGAGTGATTCTAAGAGAGAAGTTGTTGCTTGGGAAGTTGAAAATAGGGATTCTAGTAAAAATGAAATGGGTAATGGCATTTCGGAATCTAGAGTAGACAAGTTAGAGACCCTAAATGAGAATGTAAATGGGGTGAGGAGATCTAGCCGGGGTTTTGAGCGAAAATCAAGTGATATTGGGGCTGCAGATCGATTTGGGAGGGCTAGACGAGATTATTTCGAAGGGATGAGGTCTTCTAGTTCGAATCATTTGGGTGACTCGTCCAAGTATCAATTGGATTCTAGTTATCGAAATGAGGCAAGTCGAGCTACTAGAACGACTGAGCTTATTGAACTTGATCGAGAGGAGCTCTTGAGGAAGTTGGATGAATTGAAGGATCAACTCAGTAGGGTTAACAATGCCAATGAAAAGTTTCATGAAAAACCTCCCTTGCTTCCTTTGGAGTCGAGGATGGCCCATGTAGAACCTTATGCTGAACCTGTGGATTGTTTTCGTGATCATCCATCTAACTTCCTCCGGACTTCAAGGCAATTTTCTTCTCCTAATAAACCTGCTACCGGACCACCTTACTTTGAGCATTACCATGAGCAATTTCCGGTTACTCATAATTACAACTCAATGCACAACCCAAATCATGCTCCCAGGTATGAGGATTCATATGAACCTCAAATGCTCCGGAGACCTCCTCCACAACGGATCCCAAGTCACCATCAATATATGGGTCCTGAGCTAGACCCTTTTGAGCCACATCAGTATGGTATGGCTGTTAATCACCATTCGTGCTCTTGCTATAGATGTTATGACCGACAACTGCAAGCTCCTTTGCAAGTCCCACCATCAGCATTTGCCAATAGAAGGTTTCCTCATGTTGTGAACAAGCCCATGTCGTGCCAGCGTGAAGCTCAAGGGACTTTTGGCTTACATGAGTATAATTCTAGGATTGTTGATCCACAACCTCACTCAAGGTGGCCGGGTGACGTTAATGTTGAAATGGGGAGTTTTTCTCGTGGTCGTCCTCATAGGATGGTTCTAGCTAGTGGTCATCGTTGCCGCCCTGTAGTAGGTGGTGCTCCGTTTGTAACATGTCACAATTGCTTTGAAGTATTAAAGTTGCCGAAAAAGGTGTTTTCCAAGAAGGATGACTGGCAAATGTCTTGTGGAGCATGCTCTACTGTGATCTCTTTCACCGTTACGGATGAAAAACTAGTGCCAGTTGACACAGCAGTGAAGCAAACAACCACCGATGCTTTTGACAAATCTGATGGGTTTGGTCTTGGGCCTCATGGCCATAAAGCAAGCTTTTGTTCTGAGGACTATGCTAACTCAGTGTATGATTTTCAAGCAATGGATAGGGAACCTATTTCTTCATCAACTTGCCAAGGTGTAAGCTCCAGCAAGTCTGAAGAACACAACCTGCACTCGGTTTCTGCAACCACTTCTGAGGATGAACATTTTTCAGATGAATTAGTTGCTAAAAAAGGAGTGACCTCTGCAACTATTCATCCTGAAAAAGCTGCATCTTCTCCTTCTCCTCCAGGTTCACCTCTTCAAGACCCTTTTGATTACACATCTAAATTCCGTGCCATAAACCGTTATGGAAAGGGAAATTTGAGTAGTCGATCAGATCAAGAGAGGGTTATTACTAACAAGAATACTGTTCGGCAAAACTCCTTGAAGGAGTCACTGGCAACAGAGATGGAGATGTCACATAATGAATACCTAAATAATGAAGTAACACAAGAGTCAACAGATAAATGCAGAGAAGAGGAACTCCCAAAGATGAAGAAAGGAGTGGATTCATTTTTGGCAGGAATTATAAAGAAGAGCTTCTCTAAATCCAACCAAACCTTGGAAAGTGGTAAAAGAAATGTTATGGTTAATGGGAATCTGATACCAGATAAATTGGTTAAGAAAGCAGAAAAGATGGCAGGCCCAATATACCCTGGCCAATACTGGTATGCTCTTCAACTGCATTTAGTATCTGCTTATACTAATTTGTTTCAAATGGCTTTGCATTGTGTTGTGTCGGAAAGTACGAAGTATTAGGTTATATAGTGCTGATTCTGTTAAGACTAGAGGCATATGGATAATTCTTTTGTTTCCCCTAAAGCTAAAGACTCTGTTTCTTAAAACTTGGATAAGGTCTGATATGTATAATATCAAGCCTCTGCTGAGCTTGGGACATTCATATGTCAGAGTTCATAATTTCAGGCCTCATGTTTTTCTCCTTTATACCTAATAATCATCTTTGTTTTGGTTTATGCTGCTGATTGCTATTAGATATTGCATGTCCTTGCATCAAATCAATTACAACTTATGATTTTTGGACACCATATAGATATATGTTCTTATCCAAACAAGGCGTTTGGTTCAGATTTTTGCGCTGATATTAGTTTACAATAACTAGATGCTTGATGTATTCATAAAAATTAAAAATAAAAGTTGGAATTGCACCTTTTTTTTGTTTTTTGTTTTTTGTTTTTGTTGTTGGGGCTTGGACAGCATATCTAGGTGGCTCACTGCTTTGTTATAATTGTTTCTTGTTTTCCATTTTATCAGGTATGACTACAGAGCTGGGTTCTGGGGTGTGATGGGTGGACCTTGTCTTGGCATCATACCTGTAAGCTCTCTAAATTATAGTGTGTATTCTCTGATCATATCCTGAATATATGTTTTTTTAGTATTATAAACTCTTCAATTGTCTTACGTGTTTCCAGCCATTTATCGAGGAGTTCAATTATCGGATGCCAGAAAATTGTGCTGCTGGGAACACTGGTGTGTTTGTAAATGGTAGAGAACTTCATCAAAAAGATATGGAATTGCTTACAATCAGAGGACTTCCAGCTCTTAGGGACAAATCTTACATTATTGAGATCTCTGGACGAGTTGTGGATGAAGACTCTGGTCAAGAACTTGACAGCCTTGGCAAACTTGCCCCAACGTAAGTTTGATTTTTTACTGTTCCCCGCCCCTCCATCTCTCCAAAAAGGATAAAAAGAAAGTTTTGTTACATTATTCTATGAAGGAATATGCTGTGCTTATGTTTCCAAACATACCTTCATTTATTTGCTGAAATGGAGAAATGGTGAAAGGAAGTCTATTAATCCCTCCGTTCTACTATATGCTTCTCTGAACAGGGTTTGACGCTATTATTAAGGGTAGAATATAGTTAGGTATAGTATATACAGAGAAAGAGAGAGTTGGTGTTTTTTTTTTTGGGGGGGGGGGGGGGGAGTTTGGTACAATGTGACTTACTTCCAGATATAGGAGTATAACATTAAGGCAGCATGTTTTGAATAGGTTTTTAAGCAATTTTTGAGACAAATGCCTGGAGTTCATTACTGAAGAGTGCTCACCTGCTCTGAGTTTCTGACAACATCATAAAGCCTAATGTAGTTATGTATATCTTTTGATTGGTAAATTCACAAAACATCATTAAGTACGACATAGATGATAAGTAGTTTCGTAATTTGAAGTGCTAGATAAGATTGGTATCATGCAAGTCATAAAAAAATAATGGAGTCTTCTTCCTTGTCTGACAGAGAGCTCGCTAAACTTGATCAAATGTGTGAGTTTTTGTTGCCATATTAGATTATTACTTGTAGGTTGTTGGGAAGCACTTTCAATTACTTTCTAGGATGTAAATTCTGCATTACCTTTAAAAAATACCTCATTCTGGTATTGTGAGGACCTTCTCACTTGCATGAGCATCATATTGAGTCCTGGACACTTGGAAGAATACGTTTAAAATGTATGTGGTCTTTGAAAATTAGTACCTCTTAACTGGATTGACTCTTTGCTATATTATGAATTCTGAATGCATTACTCTGTATCTTGGATCTTTTATCTAATGATTATGAATATATACAAAATTACAAAGTACATATAGCTTATTATAATCTGACAAAAAATTTTCCCATGGTCAGGATTGAGAAGGTCAAACATGGGTTTGGCATGAGAGTCCCAAAAACCGTGTCTTAAAGTAAACTGTCATGCATGAAAACAAGTTCACTAAATGCCTCCTACAATTAGGAAGAGTCTGGTTGTCTGAACTTGCCCTTTTGAACTCCATACTTGCTTCAGTCTGCTGTGCTGTCGAAGGAGGTTTCCAATGATACCCCAGTAACTTGTCTGGATTACAGAATGGTGATATCTGTTTGTCCATTGTATTCAAAGAATCAAAGATTTTTCATTGGTGCCTTTTGGTCTGTTCGGAGAGGTTTAGGGTCTCAAAAGGGAGGTGTAAATCGTCCTATCTTTCTCTATTATTTATGTAATATCAATTAGCTGATCTAATTTGTAATGCTGTATATTGTTAGATGCGTTGTTAGTCAATCGGCACCAATCAAGTGTTATGATCTCTAGGAACATTTCCCCCCCTCATTTTATGCTTGCGATTTTGTAATGTATCAAAGAAATGGTAATGTGTTAAAGTCCAAGAGCAAATGATTGATTGCAAATTCATTTGCTTCTGATGAATGTGAAAGTACAGATTGACCTCTTGATAGACTTGTGGTATTTTGTGTCGCAGTTTCATTTTTGTCAATGGAAGTTTGATTTAACTTGTCTACATCTCTATATCGTTCTAGTTTTATGAAATGTCTTTAAAGTTGTTTCTCCCTTCTTGTTTGATGTTCTAGAAGACATTCAAAGCTCATGGTTACTGTTGACTGAATTCTGAAAGGACTTTGATTATTAATTGCATAATTTTCACTGTTCCTCACGCAATTTGGCATAAAGGACTGACTATAAATTATACAGATAATCAGATTTGAATATACCTTTAAAGAGTACGCATTATTTTGAATATATTATTATAAAATGAAAAGAGTATACGTAATAGTAATAAATTTTGGGTACACGTACACCTAGTGCGGGATCTTAAACACGATTAAACAAGGTGCTATCTGCTCAACTTAAAGTAGCAACTTATATTGGTCTCTTTATTCTTTACTAAGGGCCTGTTCACATTTACTTAATTTCAGTTCAGTTCAGTTCAGCTCCAATCAGTTCAGTTCAGTTCAGCTCTTAATTTCCCTCTCTCATAAAATATTCATTCCAGCTCAATTCAGTTCAGTTCAGTTCCAATCAGTTAAGTTCAGCTCCAATCAGTTCAGTTCAGATCAGTAAATGTGAACAGACCCTAAAGCGATTCATAATGAGATTGGGGTTACAAGAACAAAGAACAAACTATGCATTGAGTATTTGAGTCTATGAAGCGTAAAGCTTTGTTTGGTTACTTTTTGCTGTTTTCGTGACCCTCCTTTATTAATCTTTAATTACTTTTAAATTCAGGATTAATGTATCAAGGATCATCTTCTTTGATTTTTCTAGTTGTAAATCAGCTTTTATTGCTTTTTTGGGGGTGGGTATGCAATCTATTCGACCCTTTTTTTTTTTTTTTTTTTTTTTTTTTTTTGAGAAACCAATTTTATCTCTTTCTAGCAGCAACAAAGTTGGCTGAATAGAAGAGATTATATCTTAATAAGACCCCAAATGTCAAGTTGGTGATTGGAAATTTGGAATCATATCTTAAAACTCTAGAGTCTAGTCAATCAATGCAATATTGCATAATAATACCAAAATACATGTATTGAACCAAACTCGTTATTAGGATCTTATAAAACCTAATTATAAACTTATTAATGTTCTAAATCAACTTTTATGATCCTGAGAGACATTTCATTGACTCACAGTACATCTTACTGCTTATAGTTGTGATGTTCTACAAATCACAATCAATAATTCATTCATAACGAAAATAAGTGCCACCATCTACCATGAGCAGCTATAAAGTCATAATGTGGTGGTCCAACAGCAAATATGGACACCAGCAATTCTGAATTTTTCCTTGTTACAGTTTAATGTTGTAGGTTACCTGTTTGTTTCATTCATCATATCCACAAACACAAATGTTTTTCCGGATGGTTCAAAAACTTAATTCAAGAAAAAGGGTAATATTTCTCTATCAAAAATTCGATTGTCATGTTAGTAATGTAATAATGTATATACACTAATTGTTATCATGTTAGAAAAGGGTTATTCACCAAATCTCATGTGAACCTGATATATAATATTTGTTGTGGTGCAACAAATTTATTTTTTATATTCCATTCTTTATACTCGGTATAAGTTATCCCGTTAAAGTTAAAATGTTTAGACTTTAATTATTTTTTATGTCATTTTTAAAAAAAAAAAAAAATACTACACATAAACTAAGTTATTCATGGACACGCCTATATGTACCTAAAAATCATTATTATGACCATTATGGCCATTTTAATTACCACCTCGGCGATCTGGCCGACATATGTTAATAAAGAGTATACACAACACAATTACACTTCCAAACCAAACTACAAACATCTCTTCATTCCTCACTTCAATGTCATTGATCCTTAAAATACTCTATACTAGTAAGGTACTAAGATATACACATCCACAATCTCCTTTTTCCTCAATAAAAAATAAAACATCACCTTTTCTTTATTAAAGATTTATAGGTGGAAAATCCACCACTTTATTTAATTATATAATTATTTTTTCATTCATGAATAATGATATTTAGATCCCACCATGCAAGGTTTGTTTGGAGGTTGTAGTAGTAAATACTCCACTGAAATATACCCATCAAACTCAGAAAAATTTAAACCCAAAAATTAAAATCAAAATAATAATAAATTAAAAAAAAAAAAACCAAAACCCCAATTCTTGAGAATTCCATTCCCTAGGAAAAACAAGACAACAGAGGAATAAACCAGAAAGAAAAAGAGATGAATTGGGATTCAAACCCATTGAAACCAATTTCATTTTACAAACAAAATTCATTTCTTATTAAACTTTTGATTTTGTTTCTCTTGTTTGGTTTGACAATTCGCTTCTTTTCTTCTTATTCCATTGATTTTTCTTCCCCAGTTTTGGAAATCAAGACTTCTTCCCCTGTAACTGATCTTCTTACTTTTGATAAAGGTACCATTTTTATTTTATCTTTTTAATTTCTTCTGCATTTTTTCATTTGATAATTATTTTCTTCTGTAGTATATTTTGCTGCTATATAATCATGCATCTTTTATGATTTCTGTGAGAAATTCTGATTTCATGATTCTACATATTTTTTCCCTGTTTTTTTTTTTTTTTTTTTTTTTTTTTTTTTTTTTTTTTGGAAGTTTGGGGAATTTGATTGAGCTTGATATAAACTTTGCTCAATCAAACTTTAAGTTTCTGTTGTTCCTTTGAACCAAAAAAAAAAATCAAACTTTAAATTACATTTTATTTCAGTTCTATGAGTGAGTAAAATATGAGTAATTTTATTAACCCTAAATTGTGGAAATTAATTTAAAGGTGTCTGCTGTTCTTTGCTTCTATAAATTCCTGATTTTTTTTTATTTTTTATTTTATTTTTAAAATATAGTTTTAAGTGATGGGTTTGGCAAAGATCACTCATAAAGCAAGAGTTTTCGAGTAAAGAATTTTATTTAGTGACTAGTATGAAACTATGATTAAGTACTAATAAACAACAAAAACAAGTTTCTAGTAGATGAAATGAATTTAATATGATGTTTAGCTACATAATATGATCATATATTTTTTAAAAATGAGTTCATTGTAATTGCATTAGTTCTAAGCTTATATTGTGGTTTGCTCAACCATTTGTAGGCTCTCTCACATCCAATTCAACCAATTTAATTGAAGATGAAGCAAAATCGAAATGTGATTTGTTTAAAGGTGAATGGATCCCAAATCCATCTGGTCCTGTATACAATAATAATAGCTGCCCTTTCATTGAGCTCCCTCAGAATTGTATGACTAATGGCCGGCCCGATTCGGACTACCTCTATTGGAGGTGGAGTCCCTTGGATTGCAAGTTGGATAAGTTCAACCCTGAGAAGTTTCTTGATTTGATGAGCAACAAGTATTGGGCTTTCATTGGCGATTCCATTTCTCGCAATCATGTGCAATCCTTTCTTTGTACCCTGTCTCAGGTATATGATCTTGCCTTAAATGTGGATGTATCATGTGTTAAATGTTCCCTTGATTCATCAATTGATCTTTGATAGAACTTTATTTATATGTTGTAACAATTGAAGGATTAGTTGTTAGTAGGATGTGTCTCTTTTTATGCAGAAGTTCAAACTGTAGGAATGAGTAAACTTTGGAGTTATTGCTTAGATCAATATGATATGTTGGGTGGTGAAGATACTTGCCATTTTTCTTTTCCTCAATCTTGAAAACAAGCTAAGAATGACATAATTACCTTCATGACCTCACTATATTGTGCTTAAGGCGTTACACTTTCCTTTTTGGCATTCCATAAACAATGACCATCATAGAGGGCCTCTCTTTTGAGTTGTCATGATATAGAAATGATTTCAGAGTGAGGGTAAATTCTTTGTGCTGATCGTAGTTGGCAATTCTAAGTAATGTGTTAAACTTTAAAGTAGTCAAGAGTAAAACACCTCATTTTTATTGTTTAAGGTGGGTTCTTAAACAATAAAAATGAGTGACAATCATTGTAGACACAAAAATGGGATAGAATATTTAGATGTTTTGGTGTGCAGGAATACTTTTAATGTTGCACACGCTTTTTCTTTACGTGAAATATTCATTCTCTATGGTCCTCTGCTCTTGCTCTTCATCGAAATCCCTGGTTGGCCGATGAGCTAACTTGTGCTGCCCATAGAGTACTTTGAACTTGGGCACTGGGGTCATTGTATCGGTGGGGCATTTATAATGGAATGATAGCTAGTTTAGTGGTTATAATCGCGAAATCTGTTGTGTGTTATTATTAGCATCTCCCATTGGATCATAGAAATCTCTAGTGCTATTAATCTATTATTACTACCTTTCTCTTGTCTTAATATGCAAGATAGGGTCCTACTTAATTATCCTTGAACATTCATGATGATTTTGGTGGGTCTTGTGAAAAGAATTTGTAGGTTTATTTGTCGGTGCAGTTGCTGTGTATTGTGTTTGTTGCAAAGTCATGTACAAGGTTAATCTGTCCCTTCAAAAACTAGTAATCTAACAAAATTACCTCAAATTCCTATCTTACAAAGCAGATGATGAAAGTTTCTTCTGCTGGTTGGACAATGACTTCCTGGATGAAATGCATGTATTCCAAAAATTATGGTTTTTTCAAACTATGATGTGGTGATTTGATTATAGCCTTGTTCTGCAGGTTGATCAAGCTAAGGAGATCTATCATGATGAGGAATACAAATCAAAGACATGGGTTTTTCCCTTGTACAATTTCACAGTCACGGTTATATGGTCCCCATACCTTGTCAAAGCCGAGATTTTTGAAGACAATGATGGAGTTTCAACATCTGAGACTCAGCTTCATCTTGACAAGTTAGATGAGAAATGGACAAGCAGATACAATAACTTTGATTATGTGATAATTGCAGGTGGAAAATGGTTTTTGAAGACTGCAATCTATTTTGAAAATAACACAATTCAAGGATGCCATTACTGCCATGGGAGAAACTTGACAGAACTCGGGTTTGACCATGCTTATCGCAAGGCACTCGAGCTGGTTCTAAACTTTGTGATGAATTCAAGTCATAAAGCACAAGTTTTCTTGAGAACAATCACCCCGAATCACTTTGAGAATGGAGAATGGCATAATGGTGGGACTTGTAATCGAAAAGTGCCATTCAAAGAGGGTGAGGTGAACATAACTGATATAGATAGGATACTTTATGAGGTGGAGTTGCAGGAATTTGACAAGGCCGTTGGAGTTGCATCAGAGAAAGATGTCTCCTTAAAGCTTTTTGACACAACCCGACTCTCTCTATTGAGGCCTGATGGGCATCCTGGGCCGTACAGGCAGTCTCATCCTTTTGCAAAGGATAAAAATGCCAAGGTTCAATATGATTGCTTGCATTGGTGTTTGCCAGGGCCAATTGACTCCTGGAATGATTTGGTCATGGATATTTTGATGAACGACTAAACGAAAGAAATGCAAGAGTCATTGACACTTTGAAAGGTATGTTATGGGTAGATCCATATACACAAAGTTATCCATGCAAAGTTCGATTTTGGATCACTGATGTAAATTTTTTGTTATGAAAAATTCTTTCTTGTAAAATTTTTGTTATACAAAATTCTTTGAATGAAAATACTCAAAAGTGATCCGGAACCCTGGATAATAATTACTCAGGAAAAGTTATTTAATCTTTGGTTTTCTTTTTCGTTTTTCTTATTTTTTATTTCTTATTTTTTATTTTTATTATTGTTTGATTGTTTACTCTATTGTAGCAATTGTACACAGTATTCACATGTATACCCGTTGTTTATGCTCAAACACATCCACATTTTTAGGTGAGAGTTTGAGGACACATTCATTAGATTCAATTTCTTGTAATTCAGCATTCATTAGCCATCATCCATAGTTGATCGATACTCCTAGTTGTTGATTATTCTCCCAATACTCGAGTTTCCCTTAATTGTTTCACATACATTTCAAATTAGAAGGCTTGTTTGTAGTATAAAACATTATCAACATCATTCTCAACATCAACGACAAACAAGACAGAAATAAGTAGTGCATATAACTAATACGGAGTATCAGTACAAATCAGCTAGAACAGCGATGCTGTAGCTAAATTCATTGCAAAAGAAGGGAAATCGTCTAGTAACACTGCTAACATAGACACACATAACGTACGTGTTTGATGAATGACAATGATACAACACCCAATAGTAAGAAAGAAAAACAAGACATCGATACTACAATTTCATCCATCCATCCATCCATCCATCCAATCGATAGATTAAATCCTTAGAAACGCTCATCACTTATCGCAGTTATAGACAATCGTCCACCAATGACCATTTTCACAACAAGTACCGACTATTGCTGCACTACAAAATAGTCCGTCGCAACATGGATCTAAATTCAGACCGCATGGATAACCTCTCAAGGTGCACCACTGCCCTGATGCTAAATCTGCAAAAATTGAAATTTACAACATTATATTTTTTATACTTTTATATTTTGAGAATACAACATTATATTAACTTGATCAATATCACTACAATTATCATTAGAAATAACAATAAAATTAATGAAGGGATAAAGTGTATTACTAGATGCCATGATAACAAGCAGTAACACAAATATTAGTGGCTTCAGATTTTTTGGGCACACCATTTTGATAACCTACCACTTACTAGTTACTTTCTGTAATTAGCTTAATTTTGCTTGGAATGAAGGCTTAAGCAATTTGTATGATTGGTTTTTCATTCACTTCTCTATTTATAATGTCTATACAATGTCATATTTGTGTGTTATTACCATATTTTAAGGTCAACTCCAATTATTCTTAATATTTAATGAAGCTTGGATTAAGGAGTATAATAAATAACCCACGTTATTCAATAATTTTAAAAGAAATTAGGAGGAAAGTCTTTCTATATGCTTTATAAGAAAAAAAAACAAAAAATAGAATAAAAACCTTGCATTATTATCTCAGGTTTCAACATTTATCTATACTTAGTATTTAAAAAAGCAAACCAAAAGAGACATATGTCATCATTCTATTACACTTCCCTAACTTCTTCCTCAACCCAACGTGCCACATGTCATTTTACCTTTTTTATTTTAATTATACAATTTTTCTAAACTCTTTCATTAAACACGTCATCTTCATCTTCCCTCTTTAATTCAACTTTTTTATTTTTTTCTCTTTGATTTTAGTCCCCCCCCCCCCTTTTCTTTCTATTAAGTCTCATTTCAAATTAAAGTCCCAAAATTTTTATTTCTGTAATTATATTTTCAGTTACATATTACACTCATAATTATTTATTGGTATTTCCTCACTCATATCTCAATGTAATTTTCTATGAACAAGTCGTGCATTGCACAGGCCAGAAGACTAGTTATATTACTTAATTAACACTACCATCATCATTAGATATAAAATTAAAGTTACATTAATTAATCAAGGGATGAAGTTTCATTACTAGATGCCATGATAACAAGCAGTAACACAAATATTAGTGGCTTCAGATTCTTTGGACACACCGTTCTCATAATCAATCACTTTCTTATTACACTGTAATTTAATATGCAATTTGTATGGTTCGTTTGAGAAAATTCACTTCTCTACTTATAAAGTTATAATGGTTAGACAATGATATAAACATATTTTATGTTATAATTTTTGGTCAACTCCTAATATTTTATGAAGTTTGCATTAATAAGTTAGGGTGTATTATTATATATAACCCACGTTAATTAAATAATTTTTAAAGAAAATGAGAGCAAAGTCTCTCTATATTTTTGCTCTAAGAAGAAAGAAAAAAGTAAAATAAATACCCTGCAATAATATCATCTCAGGTTTCTCAGATCAACAGAATTTTAACTCTATGCATGGTTACCAAATCATCATGTGTGTATTATAAACTTTAGCCTTTTGTCAAATAGTAAGAATTCATACACCATTTATTTGCTTCATGAGCAAATTAAATGACAAAATATTTAAGAAGCTTAACAAAGTAAAGAGAAGAGGTAAACGAAATATTTAAGGAAGAGATTAAGTATAATTACTAGATGCCATGAATATAAGTAGTAACCCAAATATTAATAGCTTCATATATTTGAGGGACACCATTCTAATAATGGATCGATCTATATATTTTGGATTTGAGAAATTTGTTTGAGTGATTAGCTTATCATATCTTTTCTAATGAAAGGTCAACTAACGTTAATACCACTTGTACAAGACACAATTAAAGAAAGCTGCTAATTAAACTTCCTTTGTTTTATTAAATAAATTGCGATTATCATATATACACGCAAGATGAAGCTAGACTGACGTATTAATCCTCATCTTATTAGCGACGCCTTATTATTTAAACATCCTTCTCACACGGTTTTTTGGACAATGAATTTCTGCCGTAATTTCTTTATCACATCGCTCTATATTACCTTAAATTTAAAACAAAGGACTCTCCGTAGACAAAAATAAGTTCATCTTTCGTATAAAATACTTTAGTATATACAACACAAGTTGAGTAAATAAATATGGATACATTAACATTATAACATAGGGGTATAAAGATACTTTCTCTGTGTTAGTTATTACTCCCTTCGTCCCTATTTGTTAGCCCCATTGTCAAATATATAGATACATTAACATTATAACACAGGGGTATAAAGATACGTATGTTATCACTTTCAAAATCAATCATGGTATAGAAAAAGTGAAACTGATGGATTAGGTTATTCCTTTTAGTTACTTGATTTTAATTTTATTGTAACGGTACTCCGTATTATTATTTTAGAAGAATAACAAAACCGTACAAAGTCAATTGATTTATAAGAAATTAGTGGGGTGACAAAATACAATCTGACCCCCACCCCCTTACGACTCTACCTAAAGCGAAACTGATCATGCTAAACATGTGAGCAGCTGCACGAGCACCTATATCCTAAGTCGTCCTAGCGAACGCCTGAACCTGCATCAGTAACCCAACAACATCCTTCTCTAATTCTCCCAATGAAAAAAAAAGAGAAAGAAAGAAAACCATATATAGCTAGAGCTGTCAATTCGGGTAAATGGGTTGGGTTTAGGTCGGGTAAGAATAGGTCGGGTCAATTCGGATTAATTCCATACCCTATGCGGGTCGGGTTTGAGTTGGGTCATGCTTGAGTCGGGTCACGTCGGGTCATACTTCTTATCAGGTTTGGGTCGGGTTTAGGTCGAGTTAATAACAGGTCGGGTTACATTCGGGTCGGGTGAACAATAGGTCGGGTTTAATTCGGGTTTTCACGGGTTAAAAACGGGTTAGGGTAATTCTCAGGTTCGAGTCAAGTTCGGTTCAAGTCAATAATTTGCGGGTTAGCATCAAGTTGGGTCATTTTCGGGTTTGAGTCGGGTTCGATTCAAGTCAATAATTTGCCGATTATAATAAGGTCGGGTCATTTTCAAGTCGGGTTCGATTCAAGTCAACAATTTGCGGGTTATAATCAGGTTGGGTCATTTCCAAGTCAGATCATTCTCGGATTCAAGTCGAGTTATGTTCAAGTCAATAATTTGCAGGTTAAAATCAGGTCGGGTCATTTCCAAGTCAAGTCATATTTGGGTTCAACTAACTATAAATAGATAATTATCATTTTTATCAAGCTAATTATTTTCTTTGACTATAATATATATGGCAATATATTAGGGAACTATAATTTATAATTTAGGAAGATAATTATCTCCTTTGACCATACAACAAGCATATACTATATTTAACAATTAAATTTGAGGATGATACTCCTTTTTTTTGCTGGTCTCCCTAGACAAAATGCTTTGATGATACTCCTTTTTTTTTTGCTGGTCTCCCTAGATAATTATCTCCTTTGACCATAAAACAAGCATATACTTGGTCTCCCTAGAAAAAATTCTTTAATCAACAATAATGAGGTGGTCTAAATTTCATTTAAGGTAATTTAAAAATCGGGTCAGGAACAATTTGGGTTGAATTTAGGTCGGTCAATAACAAGTCGTGTTAATTTCGAGTCGGGCTAGTAACAGATCGGGTAGAATTTTTGGGTCGGGTAAGTAATAGGTCTAGTAAAATTCGGGTAGGGACAATAATAAGTCGGGTTGAATTTGGGTCAGGTCAATAACAAGTCAAGTTGATTTCAGGTCGGGTTTGTAATAGGTTGGGTTAAATTCGGGTCGAGTTAGGAACGAGTCGGGTTGAAATCAGGTCAGGTTAGTAAAAAGTCAGGTTAAATTTGGGTTTTGACGGATTAAAACGGGCTTAGGTCAATTTCGGTTCAAGTCGGGTTCGGTGCAAGTTAATTAAATTGGCATTTGTAAACCGGTAAATCGGTGCAAGTTGTAAACCGATAAATTAACCGTTTAAAAGAAAATAGGATGGTTCCACACACCTAATTGGACTCTCGAATGATATAAGGGACCATGGTAAACATTCCGGCAATTTATATTTCCGGCCGAAAAAAAGTCAAAAATTTCCAAAATTGAAGGCTAATATCCACGTTTTTTGAGAAATTTTGAAGGTTTTGGAGCCCAGTGTCAAAAAGTCTTGAAATTCTATGGGATACATCTCGGGGTCATAAAATTTCGTTTGGAACCATATATGATCATTATTTGTTGTCATAAATGTTCTTGGTAGGCTTGAATTAATGAAATCGGTGCAAGTTGTAAATGGGTAAAGTAGTCGTTTAAAGGCAAATTGGATGGTTCCACCCACCCAATTGGACTCCCGGAGGGAATAAGAGACCATGGTAAACATTTCGTCAACTTTTATTTCTGGGCGAAAAAAAAGTCGAAAATTTTCAAAATTAAAGGCTAATATCCACGCTTTTTGAGAAATTTTGGAGGTTTTGGGGGCCGGTGTAGAAAAGTCTGATATTTTACAAAATACATCTCAGGGTCATATAATGTCGTTTGGAACCATATATAATCATTATATGTTGTCATAAATGTTCGTAGTAAGCTTGAGTTATTGAAATCCGTGCAAGTTGTAAACCGGTAAATTGGCCGTTTGAAAGCAAATTGGATGGTTCCACTCACCCAATTGGACTCCCGGAGGGTATTAGAGACCATAGTAAACATTTCGGCAATTTTAATTTCCAGGCGAAAAAATGTCAAAATTTTTCAAAATTAAAAGATATATCCACGCTTTTTGAGAAATTTTGGAGGTGTCGGGGATCGGTGTAGAAAAGTCTTTATATTTTAGGAAATACATCTCGAGGCAATATATTGTCGTTTGGAACCATATATAATCATTATATGTTGTCATAAATGTTCGTAGTAGGCATAAATTATTGAAATCGGTGCAAGTTGTAAACCGGTAAATTGGTCGTTTAAAGGCAAATTTGGACGGTTCCACCCACCCATTTGGACTCACGGAGGGTGTTAGGAAACATGGTAAAAATTTCGACAATTTTTATTTCCGGGTGAAAAAAGGTCAAAAAATTCCAAAATTAAACTCTAATATCCACGGTTTTTGAGAAATTTTGGAGATTTGGAGAACCGGTATCGAAAAGCCTTGAGAATTCAAAATTTGGGCGGGAGAATCTCTCGGCCTTTCGCCGAGTGACACCTGTAGCAGGCCGTCGCCTGTTACAGTGCGTCACCTGTCACAGGTAACACGTGACCAGTCACGTGCCACCTGTGAGGGGCAAATGATTAGGGGATTTTGCTCCCACCAATCGGAATGCGCCACGTGGGCCAATCAGGTCCTGCCAAGTGTCCCCCAGTTGGAACTGTCAGGCTTGCCACGTGGCACGCGCTTATTCGTCCACCTTGGACCTATTATGTCATGACACGTGGCATACTCCATGCCTAATGGAGAAACCGGCCACCCAGGCCCAACTTCGGAGGGAAGCCCAATCAGCCCTAGGTTAACCTAAACCTAGGATTGGCACGTTTCCCAAGGTTATAAATACCTCCCTTAATCCTCATTAAGGGGGGATTACAGAGATAACAGGTTGATCACGCTAACAAAGCAGATTACCTACATTAAACACTCTCATCTAGAGAGACCCAATCACTTTAATTTCCGCATTAATTACTCCTTAATCAAGTACTAACTTGACCGTTGGAGGCGGAGCTCCCACCACCAAGAGTCTCCGTTGTTTTGCAGGTACAGGCGTCCGATTCCAGTCTCGGAATTGTAACTCTCCCGCAGGACATCAGAAAACCCCGAAACATTTGGCGCCGTCTGTGGGGAGAGTACTTCTGAGATGGCATCCAAGTCTGTACCGACTCCTGAAGAGAGGCGTCCCCTAGACGACCCTCAAGTTCAGTCGGACCACGATACTGAGAGTGAATTTGAAGTTGAAGCTCACACAGCTTCAGACGGGACCCTAAGGGCCCGACGTACCCGTCATACCGAAAGGAGGGAACGGGAACATCTTCATACAGGAAGCGAGCCAGCAGGCGCACCGCTTGTTCGGCAGCAGCCGACTGATGGGTCTGCTCCCATCACAAGGAACGAACTCATGACCTTCATGAGGGACTTCAAGGGAGAAATTCAAGAGTTGATCAACAAGAAGCCGCCTGCTCTGGACAAGGAGCAGTCGGCTAAGAAACCTTCCACTTCACTGAAGAGGAAGCCAGTTCAAGGGCGAGAGGCGACTCCTCATCCTAAATCAAGGAAGCGGGAGCCGACTGCCCTTGATTTCACAAAATACCGTTTTCCTACTCCAGGAAATAGGAAACCTGTTCGTCATATTCAGGCGGACGGGTCGAGGAAATCATACACAGACGCTCGGCTACTGCTAGAGCAGAAGAAGAGTGACCGATTGTCAGAGTCGGCCTCTACTTCAAACTTCCAAGACAGTCTGCGAAATACCTCAATGAGGCATACGCAGTCGTATCATGAGAGTTAGTCAGGCGGCACCTCCCGTCAGTCTGGCTTTCATAGCGACCAGGCGGTACCAAACTTACCGTTTGTGCCGCAAAAACAGTATTTTTTACAGCCACCTCCGTTTGGTGGACATGCAGCAAAAAACGTCCAACCTATGGACTGGCAGCTACGGTTGCTTAGACTTGGTGAACAGCCGTCGGCCTTCTCCAAGGAAATTACTGAAGCCGCTCAGCCGGCCAAAGTGAAAAATGTATTAGTAGGCGCCTATGACGGCACTACTAACCCAGAAGACCATCTTATGTCCTTCACCAACCTGATGTACCTTCAAGGGTTGGATGATCCCACTTGGTGCAAGTGTTTCCCAGCGACTCTCAAAGGAATCGCACAACAATGGTTCGGCAACCTGCCGACTGGTTGTGTAAATAGCTTCAGGACGCTTGCTTACTTATTCACCTCCAACTTCGCCATGAACATCCCTGCGAAGAAGACGACCCTTGATTTAGGAACAATTCAGCAGGGCGAGAAGGAGGGGCTTCGTTCTTACATCAGGCGGTTTAACCTGATGAGAATACAGATTCAAGGGTTACCGGATGAAGTAGCCTATACTGACTTTTTCAGAGGTCTCAAAGACGGGTCGACCTTCAAATTTGATTTGGTCCGAAAGAGGGTGGCGACTCTTCAAGAGGCCTTGATTGAAGCGGAAGCCTATATACAGGCGACTGATCTTTGTACGGTAAAACAGTCGGACGGGAAAAGGTTCGACAAAAGAGAAGGACGACAGAAACAGTCGTCAAACAAAGACGAGAAAAGAAAAAAAGGTCTGAGCGGCTGATTCCTCTAAACAGCCGGCCCAGAAAAAGAAAAAAGAATTCAAACCATACTCCCCAAAGTATGCGTTTAACAAGGATAGCCAGTTTATCCTAAAGGAAATCAAGGGACGGATCTCAATTGAGAAGCCGGTCCCCATGAAGGGTTCTGCAAACAACCGGAACCAAGATAAATTCTGTGCTTATCATGAAGATGTTGGTCATCACACCAATGAATGCATCAGTCTCATGCGGTATCTGGACCGCCTGGCTGAGCAAGGTGATCTTGACACTTATGTCACGAAATCTACGGGGAACACTTCCTCAAAAAAGCAGTCGGCCAAAAAGAATCAACAGGCCGACAGCTCCGATACAGATGATGCAGTCGTCTACACCATTGCAGGCGGCTTCTCAGGAGGCGGCCCCACTATTAGGGGCAACAAAGACAATATCAGGCGGTTAGATGTAAATTCCGTTCACCAAGAACGGCCGTCCAAATATTCATTTCCTGAGATTGTCATCACTGAAGAAGATCTAGGAGGGGTAAGAGGGCCACATGACGACCCTATCGTTATTGAATGTAAAGTGGCCAACCAGAGAGTTGGCCGAATCCTCATAGATACCGGAAGCTCCTCAGATCTCATCAGTAGCAAATGTCTGTCGAAACTAAAATATCAGACTGATTGCATACATCCGGCCTCCCACCCTTTAGTAGGGTTTGGAGGAGGAGGAGTCCACCCAGTGGGACGAGTGGATTTACCCATTCGTCTGCGCGAAAAAGGGGAAGGACGACACATGGTAGTCCGG